>NW_026281223.1:25000-32500 GCF_023373465.1 Oncorhynchus keta
GGTGAATAGGTGAGGTGGTGAAGAGGTGACCAGGTGAAGAGGTGACCAGGTGACGAGGTGACGAGGTGAAGAGCCTCTACAATGACTGTTATGATCACACTGCTCTCATCACATCCAATCACAGCACTGCTCTCATCACATCCAATCACAGCACTGCTCTCAAATTATCCAATCACAGAACTGCTCCAATTACATCCAATCACAGCACTGCTCTCATCACATCCAATCACAGCACTGCTCTCATCACATCCAATCACAGCACTGCTCTCAAATTATCCAATCACAGCACTGCTCTCATCACATCCAATCACAGAACTGCTCTCATCGCATCCAATCACAGCACTGCTCTCATCACATCCAATCACAGCACTGCTCTCATCATATCCAATCACAGCACTGCTCTCATCACATCCAATCACAGCACTGCTCTCAAATTATCCAATCACAGAACTGCTCCAATTACATCCAATCACAGCACTGCTCTCATCATATCCAATCACAGCACTGCTCTCATCATATCTAATCACAGCACTGCTCCAATTACATCCAATCACAGCACTGCTCTCATCACATCCAATCACAGCACTGCTCTCATCACATCCAATCACAGCACTGCTCTCATCATATCTAATCACAGCACTGCTCCAATTACATCCAATCACAGCACTGCTCTCATCGCATCCAATCACAGCACTGCTCTCATCATGACCAGCAGACCCAGTGAAGAGAAGGGGGGGACTGACCAGCAGACTGTGAAATGAAACTCATTAAAGCAAATTCTGAATTAATTGGGTGTAGCTTTGTAATATCAGGCCCAGAAAACTTTTGTCTCTCTCTCTCTCTCTCTCTCTCTCTCTCTCCTCTCTCTCTCTCTCTGTCTGTCTCTCTCTCTCCTTCCCCATCTCCCATTCTGCTCTCTCTCTCTCTCTGTCTGTCTCTCTCTCTCTCTCTCTCTCTCTCTCTCCTCTCTCTCTCTCTCTCCTTCCCCTCACCCATTCTGTCTCTCTCTGGCCTCTCTCTCTCTCTCTCTCTCTCTCTCTCTCTCTCTCTCTCTCTCTCTCTCTCTCTCTCTCTCTCTCTGTCTGTCTGTCTGTCTCTCTCTCTCTCTCTGTCTCTCTCTCCTTCCCCTCCTCCCATTCTCCTCCTCTCTCACACTCGTTCTCTCCATTACAGCTGTGATTGTGATGACAGCCCCATAAATTATTCTCTGGGACAGTTGGAGGCCGTCAGTGATCCTGTAATAATTGCAGCCGTTTTGAAGAAGCATCCCAGCGTCGCACCGTGCCGCGTTTCAAAGGAAGAGTGGAACATTACTGTTTGCTTAATGACGCTTGTTCCAGACATTAACTCCACAGCATAATCCACACACAGTGATGTTGGGCTGTGTCCCAAAACATAACCCTATTCCCTATGAAGTATAGTGGTGGTCAGGCTGTAGGGCTTTCTCCCAAATGAGATTCTATTCCCTATGAAGTGCACTACTTTTGACCAGAACCTTTTACGGGTAGTGCACAGTGAAGGCTGCCCACTTGTACTGTAACTGGCAAAGCCTCAGTCTCTGGTCTGAGTCTGTCTCTGGTCTGAGTCTGTCTCTGGCCTGAGTCTGTCTCTGGACTGAGTCTGTCTCTGGCCTGAGTCTGTCTCTGGCCTGAGTCTGTCTCTGGTCTGAGTCTGTCTCTGGCCTGAGTCTCTGCCTGAGTCTGTCTCTGGCCTGAGTCTGAGTCTGTCTCTGGCCTGAGTCTGTCTCTGGCCTGAGTCTGTCTCTGGTCTGAGTCTGTCTCTGGCCTGAGTCTGTCTCTGGCCTGAGTCTGTCTCTGGTCTGAGTCTGTCTCTGGCCTGAGTCTGTCTCTGGACTGAGTCTGTCTCTGGCCTGAGTCTGTCTCTGGCCTGAGTCTGTCTCTGGTCTGAGTCTGTCTCTGGCCTGAGTCTGTCTCTGGTCTGAGTCTGTCTCTGGTCTGAGTCTGTCTCTGGCCTGAGTCTGTCTCTGTGGCCTGAGTCTGTCTCTGGTCTGAGTCTGTCTCTGTCTGTCTCTGGCCCTGAGTCTGTCTCTGGCCTGAGTCTGTCTCTGGCCTGAGTCTGTCTCTGGCCTGAGTCTGTCTCTGGCCTGAGTCTGTCTCTGGCCTGAGTCTGTCTCTGGTCTGAGTCTGTCTCTGGTCTGAGTCTGTCTCTGGCCTGAGTCTGTCTCTGGCCTGAGTCTGTCTCTGGTCTGAGTCTGTCTCTGGCCTGAGTCTGTCTCTGGCCTGAGTCTGTCTCTGGCCTGAGTCTGTCTCTGGTCTGAGTCTGTCTCTGGCCTGAGTCTGTCTCTGGTCTGAGTCTGTCTCTGGCCTGAGTCTGAGTCTGTCTGGCCTGAGTCTGTCTCTGAGTCTGTCTCTGGCCTGAGTCTGTCTGTCTCTGGCCTGAGTCTGTCTCTGGCCTGAGTCTCTGGCCTGAGTCTGTCTCTGGAGTCTGGTCTGTCTCTGGTCTGAGTCTGTCTCTGGCCTGAGTCTGTCTCTGGCCTGAGTCTGTCTCTGGCCTGAGTCTGTCTCTGGCCTGAGTCTGTCTCTGGCCTGAGTCTGTCTCTGGTCTGAGTCTGTCTCTGGCCTGAGTCTGTCTCTGGTCTGAGTCTGTCTCTGGTCTGAGTCTGTCTCTGGCCTGATTCTGTCTCTGGTCTGAGTCTGTCTCTGGCCTGATTCTGTCTCTGGCCTGAGTCTGTCTCTGGCCTGAGTCTGT
This sequence comes from Oncorhynchus keta, assembly GCF_023373465.1. Lineage (NCBI taxonomy): Eukaryota > Metazoa > Chordata > Actinopteri > Salmoniformes > Salmonidae > Oncorhynchus > Oncorhynchus keta. The sequence goes on from NW_026281223.1 coordinate 27,710, forward strand.
CTCTGGCCTGAGTCTGTCTCTGGCCTGAGTCTGTCTCTGGCCTGAGTCTGTCTGTCTCTGGTCTGAGTCTGTCTCTGGCCTGATTCTGTCTCTGGCCTGAGTCTGTCTGTCTCTGGCCTGAGTCTGCCTGTCTCTGGCCAGAGTCTGTCTCTGGCCATTTTCAGGAAATGAACTCAATTATTAAGGTAACAATACAGATGTTTTCAGAATCGGCAGGTCGGAGACCAACTTCCTGTGCTTACCGGGGGCTAGAGAGACCGGACAGGCACCGTGTTATGCTGTGAAGCGCACGGTGTCCCCAGTGTGGGTTCATAGCCCGGTGCGGTACATTCCAGCTCCGGTATCGGCCGGGCGAGAGTGGGCATCGAGCCAAGTGCCATGAAGCCAGCTCTACGCAGCTGGTCTCAGTGCTTCTCCTTGGGCCGGCTTACATGGCACCAGCCTTGCGCACGGTGTTCCTGGTTCGCCTACATAGCCCAGTCCGGGCTATTCCACCTCGCCGCACTGGCAGGGCGACCGGGACCATTCAACCGGGTAAGGTTGGGCAGGCTCGGTGCTCAAGAGCTTCAGTGGGCCTGCACGATCCGGTCTATCCGTCACCACCTCCACGCGCCAGCCCTCCGGTGGCAGCCCCCCGCACCAGGCTGTCTCTCCGGCTCATCCTTACTGGTGCTCCCACCTCTCCGGCGCTGCCAGTCTCCCCTCTGCCCAGAGCTAGCGGAGCCCCTCTGCCCAGAGCTGCCGGAGCCCCTCTGCCCAGAGCTGCCGGAGCCCCTCTGCCCAAAGCTGCCGGAACCCCTCAGTCCAGAGGCGCCAGAGCCCCTCAGTCCAGAGGCGCCAGAGCCCCCCTCAGGTCCAAGAGGCGCCAGAGCCCTCAGCCCAGAGGCGCCAGAGACCCTCAGCCCAGAGGCGCCAGAGACCCTCTGCCCAGAGCAGCTGCCCCTCTGTCCCGAGCAGCTGCCCCTCTGTCCCAGAGGCGCCAGCTGTCCCTCTGCTACTGCCCCTCTGTCCCGAGCAGCTGCCCCTCTGCTACTGCCCCTCTGTCCCGAGCAGCTGCCCCTCTGTCCCGAGCAGCTGCCCCTCTGTCCCGAGCAGCCCCTCTGTCCTGAGCAGCTGCCCCTCTGTCCCGAGCAGCTGCCCCTCTGCTACTGCCCCTCTGTCCTGAGCAGCTGCCCCTCTGTGCAGCTGTCCCTCTGCTACTGCCCCTCTGTCCCGAGCAGCTGTCCCTCTGTCCCGAGCAGCTGTCCCTCTGTCCCGAGCAGCTGCCCCTCTGTCCCGAGCAGCTGTCCCTCTGTCCTGAGCAGCTGCCCCTCTGTCCCGAGCAGCTGCCCCTCTGCTACTGCCCCTCTGTCCCGAGCAGCTGCCCCTCTGCTACTGTCCCTCTGTCCCGAGCAGCTGTCCCCCCTCTGTCCTACTGCCCCTCTGTCCCGAGCAGCTGCCCCTCTGCTACTGCCCTCTGTCCTGAGCAGCTGCCCCTCTGTCCCGAGCAGCTTCCCCTCTGCTACTGTCCCTCTGTCCTGAGCAGCTGCCCCTCTGTCCCGAGCAGCTGCCCTCAGTCCAGTGTCATTAGGTAGGGTCTCCGTGGCTAGGAGGCCACGGAAGCGGACAAGGTGGGGGACTAAGACTATGGTGAAGTGGGGGCCACGTCCAGCACCACCACCGCGGACAGATGTCCACCCAGACCCTCACCAATAGGTTCAGGTTTTGCGACCAGAGTCCGCACCTTGGGGGGGGAGGGGGGGGGTACTGTCACACCCTGACCATAGTTTGCTTTGTATGTTTCTATGTTTTGGTTGGTCAGGGTGTGATCTGAGTGGGCATTCTATGTTGGATGTCTTGTTTGTCTATTTCTATATCTGGCCTGATATGGTTCTCAATCAGAGGCAGGTGAGTCGTTGTCTCTGATTGGGAACCATATTTAGGTAGCCTGGGTTTCACTGTGTGTTTGTGGGTGATTGTTCCTGTCTCTGTGTTTTGCACCAGATGGGACTGTTTTTGGTTTTCCACGTTTATTGTTTTTGTTAGTTTATTCATGACTAGTGTCTTTATTAAAAAACATGAATAACCACCACGCTGCGTTTTGGTCTGCCTCTACTTCACCTAAGGAAAACCGTGACAATACCTATGTTATAGTCAAATTAAAAGCAGGTTTTGGGATTTAAAAAATGATGAATAATTTAATAGTTTGTCCTGTGTCAATTTTCAATTGAACACATTCATTGAATTTGTAACTTACATGTAACATGTTATTGTGAAATAGTCTTATCCAGATCTTATTCAGGTCTTATCGAGGTCTTATCCAGGTCTTATTCAGGTCTTCTTCAGGTCTTATTCAGGTATTATCCAGGTCTTATCCAGGTCTTATACAGGTCTTATCCAGGTCTTTTTCAGGTCTTATCCAGGTCATAACAAGGTCTTATTCAGGTCTTATCCAGGTCTTATCCAGGTCTTTTTCAGGTCTTATCCAGGTCTTATTCAGGTCTTATTCAGGTCTTATTCAGGTCTTATCCAGGTCTTATTCAGGTCTTATCCAGGTCTTATCCAGGTCTTATCCAGGTCTTTTCCAGGTCTTTTTCAGGTCTTATTCAGGTCTTATTCAGGTCTTATCAAGGTCTTGTTCAGATCTTATTAAGGTCTTATTCAGGTCTTATCCAGGTCTTATCTAGGTCTTATTCAGGTCTTATCCAGGTCTTATCCAGGTCTTAACCAGGTCTTATTCAGGTCTTATTCAGGTCTTATCCAGGTCTTGTTCAGGTCTTGTTCAGGTCTTATACAGGTATTATCCAGGTCTTTTTCAGGTCTTATCCAGGTCTTAACCAGGTCTTATTCAGGTCTTATCCAGGTCTTATTCAGGTCTTATTCAGGTCTTATCCAGGTTTTTTCAGGTCTTATTCAGGTCTTATCCAGGTCTTATCCAGGTCTTATTCAGGTCTTATCCAGGTCTTATCCAGGTCTTTTTCAGGTCTTATCCAGGTCTTATCCAGGTCTTATTCAGGTCTTATCCAGGTTTTTTCAGGTCTTATTCAGGTCTTATCCAGGTCTTATCCAGGTTTTTTCAGGTCTTATTCAGGTCTTATCCAGGTCTTATACAGGTCTTTTTCAGGTCTTATCCAGGTCTTAACCAGGTCTTATTCAGGTCTTATCCAGGTCTTATTCAGGTCTTATTCAGGTCTTATCCAGGTCTTCTCCAGGTATTATCCAGGTCTTATTCAGGTCTTATCCAGGTCTTCTCCAGGTCTTATCCAGGTCTTATTCAGGTCTTATCCAGGTCTTATCCAGGTCTTATTCAGGTCTTATCCAGGTCTTATTCAGGTCTTATTCAGGTCTTATCCAGGTCTTATTCAGGTCTTATCCAGGTCTTATCCAGGTCTTATCCAGGTCTTATTCAGGTCTTATCCAGGTCTTATTCAGGTCTTATTCAGGTCTTATCCAGGTCTTATCCAGGTCTTATTCAGGTCTTATCCAGGTCTTATTCAGGTCTTATTCAGGTCTTATCCAGGTCTTCTCCAGGTCTTATTCAGGTCTTATTCAGGTCTTATCCAGGTCTTATTCAGGTCTTATCCAGGTCTTATCCAGGTCTTATTCAGGCCTTATCCAGGTATTTTTTCAGTCTATGCAGCTTGTCTCTGGTTGGGTATCTCATTAAAAGCAGGTCTTTCAAGGCCGTATTCTTCTCCGTGTGTGAAGACGACGTCTGATGTCCCTCCACACTGACCTTTGAACTGATGTCAGTCAAAACCAATCCACGGACGGATTAAATATATATATAAAACTCAGTTTGAGTGGACGGATTTGAAAATGGATTTACGAGGGCTGGTGAAACGAAGCACAGAGAGTAGAGGGTGGGAGGACCAGCATGCACCATCTGGTTTCTGACCGGTCCCAATTGGGCTATTTCCAGCTCCCTTCAATAAGTGGGCTATGGGGGTTTGCAATGCTTGAATGTTGTGTCAGTGTTTTGGTCAGGAAAATTAACAGTGATTTCTCTGCAGTTTTTTTTTTTTTTTTAAAGCTTGTCAACATGTGCAAGTCAACCAATTACCAATGTTGAAAAACAGGACGTGACATGGTAGTTGGTCTCTGAGAGTGAGTGACCGTGTCACGCTTTTCTTCCTGGGAAGGAGAGGCGGACCACAATGCAGCGCGGTTGTTGTCCATGTTTTTTTTATGAGAAAACTGAACATGAACACATAACCCAAAACAACAAAGTGAAAACCTGAAAACAGTCCTGACAACCACCCAACCACCCAACAGGCTACCTAAATATGGATCCCAATCAGAGACTACGACTAACACCTTCCTCTGATTGAGAACCATATCAGGCCAGATATAGAATTAGACAAACTAGACACACAACATAGAATGCCCACTCAGATCACACCCTGACCAAACCAAACATAGAAACAGACAAACTAGACACACAACATAGAATGCCCACTCAGATCACACCCTGACCAAACCAAACATAGAAACAGACAAACTAGACACACAACATAGAATGCCCACTCAGATCACACCCTGACCAAACCAAACATAGAAACAGACAAACTAGACATACAACATAGAATGCCCACTCAGATCACACCCTGACCAACCAAAACATAGAAACAGACAAACTAGACACACAACATAGAATGCCCACTCAGATCACACCCTGACCAATCAAAACATAGAAACAGACAAACTAGACACACAACATAGAATGCCCACTCAGAACACACCCTGACCAATCAAAACATAGAAACAGACAAACTAGACACACAACATAGAATGCCCACTCAGATCACACCC
>NW_026281223.1:35000-55000 GCF_023373465.1 Oncorhynchus keta
GGAGGACTAGATAACAGCAGAGGGAGGAGGAGGACTAGATAACAGCAGGAGGAGGAGGGCTAGATAACAGCAGAGGGAGGAGGAGGACTAGATAACAGCAGAGGGAGGAGGAGGACTATATAACAGCAGAGGGAGGAGGAGGACTAGATAACAGCAGAGGAGGAGGAGGGCTAGATAACAGCAGAGGGAGGAGGAGGACTAGATAACAGCAGGAGGAGGAGGGCTAGATAACAGCAGAGGGAGGAGGAGGATTAGATAACAGCAGAGGGAGGAGGAGGACTAGATAACAGCAGAGGGAGGAGGAGGACTAGATAACAGCAGGAGGAGGAGGGCTAGATAACAGCAGAGGGAGGAGGAGGACTAGATAACAGCAGAGGGAGGAGGAGGACTATATAACAGCAGAGGGAGGAGGAGGACTAGATAACAGCAGAAGGAGGAGGATGATTAGATAACAGCAGAGGGAGGAGGAGGACTAGATAACAGCAGAGGGAGGAGGAGGACTATATAACAGCAGAGGGAGGAGGAGGACTAGATAACAGCAGAAGGAGGAGGATGATTAGATAACAGCAGAGGGAGGAGGAGGACTAGATAACAGCAGAGGGAGGAGGAGGACTATATAACAGCAGAGGGAGGAGGAGGACTAGATAACAGCAGAAGGAGGAGGAGGATTAGATAACAGCAGAGGGAGGAGGAGGACTAGATAACAGCAGAGAGGGAGGACTAGATAACAGCAGAGGAGGAGGAGGGTTAGATAACAGCAGAGGGAGGAGGAGGACTAGATAACAGCAGAGGGAGGAGGAGGACTAGATAACAGCAGAGGGAGGAGGAGGACTGGATAACAGCAGAGGAGGAGGAGGACTAGATAACAGCAGAGGGAGGAGGAGGGTTAGATAACAGCAGAGGGAGGAGGAGGACTAGATAACAGCAGAGGGAGGAGGAGGACTAGATAACAGCAGAGGAGGAGGAGGACTGGATAACAGCAGAGGGAGGAGGAGGACTGGATAACAGCAGAGGGAGGAGGAGGGTTAGATAACAGCAGAGGGAGGAGGAGGACTAGATAACAGCAGAGGGAGGAGGAGGACTAGATAACAGCAGAGGGATGAGGAGGACTAGATAACAGCAGAGGGAGGAGGAGGACTAGATAACAGCAGAGGAGGAGGAGGGTTAGATAACAGCAGAGGGAGTAGGAGGGTTAGATAACAGCAGAGGAGGAGGAGGACTAGATAACAGCAGAGGGAGGAGGAGGACTAGATAACAGCAGAGGGAGGAGGAGGACTAGATAACAGCAGAGGGAGGAGGGAGGACTGGATAACAGCAGAGGAGGAGGAGGACTAGATAACAGCAGAGGGAGGAGGAGGGTTAGATAACAGCAGAGGGAGGAGGAGGACTAGATAACAGCAGAGGGAGGAGGAGGACTAGATAACAGCAGAGGGAGGAGGAGGACTGGATAACAGCAGAGGAGGAGGAGGACTAGATAACAGCAGAGGGAGGAGGAGGGTTAGATAACAGCAGAGGGAGGAGGAGGACTAGATAACAGCAGAGGGAGGAGGAGGACTAGATAACAGCAGAGGGAGGAGGAGGACTGGATAACAGCAGAGGGAGGAGGAGGACTGGATAACAGCAGAGGGAGGAGGAGGGTTAGATAACAGCAGAGGGAGGAGGAGGACTAGATAACAGCAGAGGGAGGAGGAGGACTAGATAACAGCAGAGGGATGAGGAGGACTAGATAACAGCAGAGGGAGGAGGAGGACTAGATAACAGCAGAGGAGGAGGAGGGCTAGATAACAGCAGAGGGAGGAGGAGGACTGGATAACAGCAGAGGAGGAGGAGGACTAGATAACAGCAGAGGGAGGAGGAGGACTAGATAACAGCAGAGGGATGAGGAGGACTAGATAACAGCAGAGGGAGGAGGAGGACTAGATAACAGCAGAGGGAGGAGGAGGACTAGATAACAGCAGAAGGAGGAGGAGGGCTAGATAACAGCAGAGGGAGGAGGAGGGTTAGATAACAGCAGAAGGAGGAGGACTAGATAACAGCAGAGGGAGGAGGGCTAGATAACAGCAGAGGGAGGAGGAGGACTAGATAACAGCAGAGGGAGGAGGAGGACTAGATAACAGCAGAGGGAGGAGGAGGACTAGATAACAGCAGAGGGAGGAGGAGGACTAGATAACAGCAGAGGGAGGAGGAGGACTAGATAACAGCAGAGGGAGGAGGAGGACTAGATAACAGCAGAGGGAGGAGGAGGACTAGATAACAGCAGAGGGAGGAGGAGGTCTGGATAACAGCAGAGGAGGAGGAGGACTAGATAACAGCAGAGGGAGGAGGAGGACTAGATAACAGCAGAGGGAGGAGGAGGACTAGATAACAGCAGAGGGAGGAGGAGGACTAGATAACAGCAGAGGGAGGAGGAGGACTAGATAACAGCAGAGGGAGGAGGAGGACTAGATAACAGCAGAGGGAGGAGGAGGACTAGATAACAGCAGAGGGAGGAGGAGGACTAGATAACAGCAGAGGGAGGAGGAGGTCTGGATAACAGCAGAGGAGGAGGAGGACTAGATAACAGCAGAGGGAGGAGGAGGACTAGATAACAGCAGAGGGAGGAGGAGGACTAGATAACAGCAGAGGGAGGAGGAGGACTAGATAACAGCAGAGGGAGGAGGAGGACTGGATAACAGCAGAGGAGGAGGAGGACTAGATAACAGCAGAGGGAGGAGGAGGACTAGATAACAGCAGAGGGATGAGGAGGACTAGATAACAGCAGAGGGAGGAGGGCTAGATAACAGCAGAGGGAGGAGGAGGACTAGATAACAGCAGAGGGAGGAGGAGGACTAGATAACAGCAGAGGGAGGAGGAGGACTAGATAACAGCAGAGGAGGAGGACTAGATAACAGCAGTAAGGGGAGGGTTAGTGTGTGTGTGTGCGTGTGCGTGAAAGTGCGTGTGCGTGTGCGTGTGCGTGTGTGTGTGTAATGTGTGTGTGTGTGTGTGTGTGTGTGTGTGTGTGTGTGTGTGTGTGTGTGTGTGTGTGTGTGTGTGTGCGTGTGTGTGCGTGTGTGTGTGTGTGTGCCCTCCTCACCAGCTGCTTCTTCTTCCAAGCTATAACACCGCGGCCTGTCTTGCTGTCACTCTTGGAGGGACGTCAGAGAGAGGTGGAAGGCTTCTAGTTTCTGGTTTGTCTACCCCGACCACACACACACACACACACACACACACACACACACACACACACACACACACACACACACACACACACACACACACACACACACACACACACACACACACACACACACACACACACACACACACAACACACACACACACACCTCCTCCATTACCAGGTGTATTGGATCAGACCTGTCATCGGCCATCGTCAAATGGGACAGGGCTGTCACCACCACCGATACCCCACGGCGCGGCACTACACTATGTCCTTGACCTGAGCTAGTTGTGTTGAGGCTGAGACAAGGTACTGAGCTGGTCGTGTTGAAGCTGAAACAAGGTACTGAGCTGGTCGTGTTGAAGAGGAGACAAGGTACTGAGCTGGTCGTGTTGAGGCTGAGACAAGGTACTGAGCTGGTCGTGTTGAGGCTGAGACAAGGTACTGAGCTGGTCGTGTTGAAGAGGAGACAAGGTACTGAGCTGGTCGTGTTGAGGCTGAGACAAGGTACTGAGCTGGTCGTGTTGAGGCTGAGACAAGGTACTGAGCTGGTCGTGTTGAGGCTGAGACAAGGTACTGAGCTGGTCGTGTTGAGGCGGAGACAAGGTACTGAGCTGGTCGTGTTGAAGAGGAGACAAGGTACTGAGCTGGTCGTGTTGAAGAGGAGACAAGGTACTGAGCTGGTCGTGTTGAGGCTGAAACAAGGTACTGAGCTGTTCGTGTTGAGGCTGAGACAAGGTACTGAGCTGGTTGTGTTGAGGCTGAGACAAGGTACTGAGCTGGTCGTGTTGAGGCTGAGACAAGGTACTGAGCTGGTCGTGTTGAAGAGGAGACAAGGTACTGAGCTGGTCGTGTTGAAGAGGAGACAAGGTACTGAGCTGGTCGTGTTGAGGCTGAAACAAGGTACTGAGCTGGTCGTGTTGAAGAGGAGACAAGGTACTGAGCTGGTCGTGTTCAGGCTGAGACAAGGTACTGAGCTGGTCGTGTTGAAGAGGAGACAAGGTACTGAGCTGGTCGTGTTGAAAAGGAGACAAGGTACTGAGCTGGTCGTGTTGAGGCTGAGACAAGGTACTGAGCTGGTCATGTTGAAGAGGAGACAAGGTACTGAGCTGGTCATGTTGAAGAGGAGACAAGGTACTGAGCTGGTCGTGTTGAGGCTGAAACAAGGTACTGAGCTGGTCATGTTGAAGAGGAGACAAGGTACTGAGCTGGTCGTGTTGAGGCTGAGACAAGGTACTGAGCTGGTCATGTTGAAGAGGAGACAAGGTACTGAGCTGGTCGTGTTGAGGCTGAGACAAGGTACTGAGCTGGTCGTGTTGAGGCTGAGACAAGGTACTGAGCTGGTCGTGTTGAGGCTGAGACAAGGTACTGAGCTGGTCGTGTTGAAGAGGAGACAAGGTACTGAGCTGGTCGTGTTGAAGAGGAGACAAGGTACTGAGCTGGTCGTGTTGAAGAGGAGACAAGGTACTGAGCTGGTCGTGTTGAGGCTGAGACAAGGTACTGAGCTGGTCGTGTTGAAGAGGAGACAAGGTACTGAGCTGGTCGTGTTGAGGCTGAGACAAGGTACTGAGCTGGTCGTGTTGAAGAGGAGACAAGGTACTGAGCTGGTCATGTTGAAGAGGAGACAAGGTACTGAGCTGGTCATGTTGAAGAGGAGACAAGGTACTGAGCTGGTCGTGTTGAAGAGGAGACCAGGTACTGAGCTGGTCGTGTTGAGGCTGAGACAAGGTACTGAGCTGGTCGTGTTGGAGAGGAGACAAGGTACTGAGCTGGTCATGTTGAAGAGGAGACAAGGTACTGAGCTGGTCATGTTGAAGAGGAGACAAGGTACTGAGCTGGTCGTGTTGAGGCTGAGACAAGGTACTGAGCTGGTCGTGTTGAAAAGGAGACAAGGTACTGAGCTGGTCGTGTTGAAGAGGAGACAAGGTACTGAGCTGGTCATGTTGAAGAGGAGACAAGGTACTGAGCTGGTCGTGTTGAAGAGGAGACCAGGTACTGAGCTGGTCGTGTTGAGGCTGAGACAAGGTACTGAGCTGGTCGTGTTGGAGAGGAGACAAGGTACTGAGCTGGTCATGTTGAAGAGGAGACAAGGTACTGAGCTGGACATGTTGAAGAGGAGACAAGGTACTGAGTTGTTCATGTTGAAGAGGAGACAAGGTACTGAGCTGGTCGTGTTGAAGAGGAGACCAGGTACTGAGCTGGTCGTGTTGAAGAGGAGACCAGGTACTGAGCTGGTCGTGTTGAGGCTGAGACAAGGTACTGAGCTGGTCGTGTTGAAGAGGAGACAAGGTACTGAGCTGGTCATGTTGAAGAGGAGACAAGGTACTGAGCTGGTCATGTTGAAGAGGAGACAAGGTACTGAGCTGGTCGTGTTGAGGCTGAGACAAGGTACTGAGCTGGTCGTGTTGAAGAGGAGACAAGGTACTGAGCTGGTCATGTTGAAGAGGAGACAAGGTACTGAGCTGGTCATGTTGAAGAGGAGACAAGGTACTGAGCTGGTCATGTTGAAGAGGAGACAAGGTACTGAGCTGGTCGTGTTGAAGAGGAGACCAGGTACTGAGCTGGTCGTGTTGAAGAGGAGACCAGGTACTGAGCTGGTCGTGTTGAAGAGGAGACCAGGTACTGAGCTGGTCGTGTTGAGGCTGAGACAAGGTACTGAGCTGGTCGTGTTGAAGAGGAGACAAGGTACTGAGCTGGTCATGTTGAAGAGGAGACCAGGTACTGAGCTGGTCATGTTGAAGAGGAGACAAGGTACTGAGCTGTTCATGTTGAAGAGGAGACAAGGTACTGAGCTGGTCGTGTTGAAGAGGAGACCAGGTACTGAGCTGGTCGTGTTGAAGAGGAGACCAGGTACTGAGCTGGTCGTGTTGAGGCTGAGACAAGGTACTGAGCTGGTCGTGTTGAAGAGGAGACAAGGCACTGAGCTGGTCATGTTGAAGAGGAGACAAGGTACTGAGCTGGTCATGTTGAAGAGGAGACAAGGTACTGAGCTGGTCGTGTTGAGGCTGAGACAAGGTACTGAGCTGGTCGTGTTGAAGAGGAGACCAGGTACTGAGCTGGTCGTGTTGAGGCTGAGACAAGGTACTGAGCTGGTCGTGTTGAGGCTGAGACAAGGTACTGAGCTGGTCGTGTTGAGGCTGAAACAAGGTACTGAGCTGGTCGTGTTGAAAAGGAGACAAGGTAATGAGCTGGTCGTGTTGAGGAGGAGACCAGGTACAGGGATAACGAACTGTTAAATGAGGAGGAAAGTCTCTAGATGGACTCAGACACTGTTAGCCTCACACAGAAACACTAAAATAGAGGTTGGCGTGACCCTCTGGTATGAACACATGCTGTAATTATGATGCCGTTCTCACCAAATGGAGAAAGCAAATGTGGCGTTACCTCTTACAATGGCACCAGCAACGGACATGTCATGTGACTACAGTGATTATAGCTGTGGAGGTCACCACTGACCCAGTCACCTTTGACACTGCTACACAGTGACTATAGCTGTGGAGGTCACCACTGACCCAGTCACCTTTGACACTGCTACACAGTGACTATAGCTGTGGAGGTCACCACTGACCCAGTCACCTTTGACACTGCTACACAGTGACTATAGCTGTGGAGGTCACCACTGACCCAGTCACCTTTGACACTGCTACACAGTGACTATAGCTGTGGAGGTCACCACTGACCCAGTCACCTTTGACACTGCTACACAGTGACTATAGCTGTGGAGGTCACCACTGACCCAGTCACCTTTGACACTGCTACACAGTGACTATAGCTGTGGAGTTCACCACTGAGCCAGTCACCTTTAACACTGTAACACAGTGACTATAGCTGTGGAGGTCACCACTGACCCAGTCACCTTTGACACTGCTACACAGTGACTATAGCTGTGGAGGTCACCACTGACCCAGTCACCTTTGACACTGCTACACAGTGACTATAGCTGTGGAGGTCACCACTGACCCAGTCACCTTTGACACTGCTACACAGTGACTATAGCTGTGGAGGTCACCACTGACCCAGTCACCTTTGACACTGCTACACAGTGACTATAGCTGTGGAGGTCACCACTGACCCAGTCACCTTTAACACTGCTACACAGTGACTATAGCTGTGGAGGTCACCACTGACCCAGTCACCTTTGACACTGCTACACAGTGACTATAGCTGTGGAGGTCACCACTGACCCAGTCACCTTTAACACTGCTACACAGTGACTATAGCTGTGGAGGTCACCACTGACCCAGTCACCTTTAACACTGCTACACAGTGACTATAGCTGTGGAGGTCACCACTGACCCAGTCACCTTTAACACTGCTACACAGTGACTATAGCTGTGGAGGTCACCACTGACCCAGTCACCTTTGACACTGCTACACAGTGACTATAGCTGTGCAGGTCACCACTGACCCAGTCACCTTTAACACTGCTACACAGTGACTATAGCTGTGGAGGTCACCACTGACCCAGTCACCTTTAACACTGCTACACAGTGACTATAGCTGTGCAGGTCACCACTGACCCAGTCACCTTTAACACTGCTACACAGTGACTATAGCTGTGCAGGTCACCACTGACCCAGTCACCTTTAACACTGCAGCTGATCCGTGTGTGTGACCTCCGTTTACACAAAGTCACCCATAAAGAACCACGGGACATGTTCATTTGACCTTTACCCTGTGGATTTTCTAGGACAACCCCCCCCAAAAAAAAAAAAAAAAAATAATAATTCCTCCTCTCCTCCATCTGAGAGTCTGTGACAACATCGTGCCACTCAAAATGGCACCCTATTCCCTATATACTGTGGTACCCTACTTCTTGAGAGATGTATAGGCCCTGGTTAAAGGATGTGTACAATAAAGGACATAGGTGGGGGGGTGCCATTTATGGAGAAAGCCTGTGCCATCTGAGCCAATGGGAGGGGGCACGACATTACCGACCCGTACGAAATGTCACAAAGGGAGGAGCCTCTTTTCCCTGCTTCTACAGCGTCCCTCAAATGAACACAGGGTCCCTCTAATGACCCCCTTTCTCACTCCACAACACCAAGCTGTGCTTCTGTCTCTTCTCTCTCTCTCCCTGGTTATCTGACACCAAAGGTCCCATGAATGTTCTGTCTCTTCTCTCTTCCTGGTTATCTGACACCAAAGGTCCCTTGAATGTTCTGTCTCTTCTCTCTCCCTGGTTATCTGACACCAAAGGTCCCTTGAATGTTCTGTCTCTTCTCTCTCCCTGGTTATCTGACACCAAAGGTCCCGTGAATGTTCTGTCTCTTCTCTCTCTCCCTGGTTATCTGACACCGAAGGAACCGTGAATGTTCTGTCTCTTCTCTCTCCCTGGTTATCTGACACCAAAGGTCCTGTGAGTGTTCTGTCTCTTCTCTCTCCCTGGTTATCTGACACCAAAGGTCCCTTGAATGTTCTGTCTCTTCTCTCTCCCTGGTTATCTGACACCAAAGGTCCCATGAATGTTCTGTCTCTTCTCTCTCCCTGGTTATCTGACACCAAAGGTCCCTTGAATGTTCTGTCTCTTCTCTCTCCCTGGTTATCTGACACCAAAGGTCCCTTGAATGTTCTGTCTCTTCTCTCTCCCTGGTTATCTGATACCGAAGGTCCCTTGAATGTTCTGTCTCTTCTCTCTCCCTGGTTATCTGACACCAAAGGTCCCTTGAATGTTCTGTCTCTTCTCTCTCCCTGGTTATCTGACACCAAAGGTCCCTTGAATGTTCTGTCTCTTCTCTCTCCCTGGTTATCTGATACCGAAGGTCCCTTGAATGTTCTGTCTCTTCTATCTCCCTGGTTATCTGACACCAAAGGTCCTGTGAATGTTCTGTCTCTTCTCTCTCCCTGGTTATCTGACACCAAAGGTCCTGTGAATGTTCTGTCTCTTCTCTCTCCCTGGTTATCTGATACCAAAGGTCCATTGAATGTTCTGTCTCTTCTCTCTCCCTGGTTATCTGACACCAAAGGTCCTGTGAATGTTCTGTCTCTTCTCTCTCCCTGGTTATCTGACACCAAAGGTCCCGTGAATGTTCTGTCTCTTCTCTCTCCCTGGTTATCTGACACCAAAGGTCCTGTGAATGTTCTGTCTCTTCTCTCTCCCTGGTTATCTGACACCAAAGGTCCCGTGAATGTTCTGTCTCTTCTCTCTCCCTGGTTATCTGACACCAAAGGTCCATTGAATGTTCTGTCTCTTCTCTCTCCCTGGTTATCTGACACCAAAGGTCCCTTGAATGTTCTGTCTCTTCTCTCTCCCTGGTTATCTGACACCAAAGGTCCCTTGAATGTTCTGTCTCTTCTCTCTTCCTGGTTATCTGACACCAAAGGTCCCATGAATGTTCTGTATCTTCTCTCTCCCTGGTTATCTGACACCAAAGGTCCCTTGAATGTTCTGTCTCTTCTCTCTCCCTGGTTATCTGACACCAAAGGTCCCTTGAATGTTCTGTCTCTTCTCTCTCCCTGGTTATCTGACACCAAAGGTCCCTTGAATGTTCTGTCTCTTCTCTCTCCCTGGTTATCTGATACCGAAGGTCCCTTGAATTTTCTGTCTCTTCTCTCTCCCTGGTTATCTGACACCAAAGGTCCCTTGAATGTTCTGTCTCTTCTCTCTCCCTGGTTATCTGATACCAAAGGTCCATTGAATGTTCTGTCTCTTCTCTCTCCCTGGTTATCTGACACCAAAGGAACCGTGAATGTTCTGTCTCTTCTCTCTCTCTCCCTGGTTATCTGACACCAAAGGTCCCGTGAATGTTCTGTCTCTTCTCTCTCCCTGGTTATCTGACACCAAAGGTCCTGTGAATGTTCTGTCTCTTCTCTCTCCCTGGTTATCTGACACCAAAGGTCCTGTGAATGTTCTATCTCTTCTCTCTCCCTGGTTATCTGACACCAAAGGTCCTGTGAATGTTCTATCTCTTCTCTCTCCCTGGTTATCTGACACCAAAGGTCCCGTGAATGTTCTATCTCTTCTCTCTCCCTGGTTATCTGACACCAAAGGTCCTGTGAATGTTCTATCTCTTCTCTCTCCCTGGTTATCTGACACCAAAGGTCCTGTGAATGTTCTATCTCTTCTCTCTCCCTGGTTATCTGACACCAAAGGTCCTGTGAATGTTCTATCTCTTCTCTCTCCTGGTTATCTGACACCAAAGGTCCTGTGAATGTTCTATCTCTTCTCTCTCCCTGGTTATCTGACACCAAAGGTCCTGTGAATGTTCTGTCTCTTCTCTCTCCCTGGTTATCTGACACCAAAGGTCCTGTGAATGTTCTGTCTCTTCTCTCCCTGGTTATCTGACACCAAAGGTCCCGTGAATGTTCTGTCTCTTCTCTCTCCCTGGTTATCTGACACCAAAGGTCCCGTGAATGTTCTGTCTCTTCTCTCTCTCTCCCTGGTTATCTGACACCAAAGGTCCCGTGAATGTTCTGTCTCTTCTCTCTCCCTGGTTATCTGACACCAAAGGTCCTGTGAATGTTCTATCTCTTCTCTCTCCCTGGTTATCTGACACCAAAGGTCCTGTGAATGTTCTATCTCTTCTCTCTCCCTGGTTATCTGACACCAAAGGTCCTGTGAATGTTCTATCTCTTCTCTCTCCTGGTTATCTGACACCAAAGGTCCTGTGAATGTTCTATCTCTTCTCTCTCCCTGGTTATCTGACACCAAAGGTCCTGTGAATGTTCTATCTCTTCTCTCTCCCTGGTTATCTGACACCAAAGGTCCTGTGAATGTTCTATCTCTTTCTCTCCCTGGTTATCTGACACCAAAGGTCCTGTGAATGTTCTATCTCTTCTCTCTCCCTGGTTATCTGACACCAAAGGTCCTGTGAATGTTCTATCTCTTCTCTCTCCCTGGTTATCTGACACCAAAGGTCCTGTGAATGTTCTGTCTCTTCTCTCTCCCTGGTTATCTGACACCAAAGGTCCTGTGAATGTTCTGTCTCTTCTCTCTCCCTGGTTATCTGACACCAAAGGTCCTGTGAATGTTCTATCTCTTCTCTCTCCCTGGTTATCTGACACCAAAGGTCCTGTGAATGTTCTATCTCTTCTCTCTCCCTGGTTATCTGACACCAAAGGTCCTGTGAATGTTCTGTCTCTTCTCTCTCCCTGGTTATCTGACACCAAAGGTCCTGTGAATGTTCTGTCTCTTCTCTCTCCCTGGTTATCTGACACCAAAGGTCCTGTGAATGTTCTATCTCTTCTCTCTCCTGGTTATCTGACACCAAAGGTCCTGTGAATGTTCTGTCTCTTCTCTCTCCCTGGTTATCTGACACCAAAGGTCCTGTGAATGTTCTATCTCTTCTCTCTCCCTGGTTATCTGACACCAAAGGTCCTGTGAATGTTCTGTCTCTTCTCTCTCCCTGGTTATCTGACACCAAAGGTCCTGTGAATGTTCTATCTCTTCTCTCTCCCTGGTTATCTGACACCAAAGGTCCCGTGAATGACATTGTGTTACTGTTATTACATGGCCCATCCTTCTTGTTAAATTGCCAGTGATCTGTGGTTGTGGCGGCCAGGGACATAAAAATAGAGTCCTGGAGTGAGAGGGAGGAGCGGGGGATGAGGGGTGAGAGGGAGGAGAGGGGGAGGAGGGGGTGAGAGGGATGAGAGGGGAGGAGGGGTGAGAGGGATGAGAGGTGGAGGAGGGGGTGAGAGGGAGGAGGGGGGAGGAGGGGGTGAGAGGAGCTGAAACACCTTCCTGCCAGAAACCTGATACATATGGGAGTAGGAGAGGTGGAGGGGTTAGGACTTCCTGTCAGTAACCTGATGCATGTGAAGGGTGAGGGGTTGACTTCCTGTCAGTAACCTGATACATGTGAAGGGTGAGGGTTGACTTCCTGTCAGTAACCTGATACATGTGAAGGGTGATGGGGTGACTTCCTGTCAGTAACCTGATACATGTGAAGGGTGAGGGGTTGACTTCCGGTCAGTATCCTGATACATGTGAAGGGTGAGGGGGGGACTTCCTGTCTGTAACCTGATACATGTGAAGGGTGAGGGGGGGACTTCCTGTCAGTAACCTGATACATGTGAAGGGTGAGGGAGTGACTCTTTAGTGCTCCAGCTCTCTCTCTCTCTCACACACACACACACACACACACACACACACACACACACACACACACACACACACACACACACACACACACACACACACACACACACACACACACACACACACACACACACACACACACACACACACACACACACACACACACACACACACACAACAAGGGGTTGGCTAAGGCTGTGGCATCGTTCTATCTCTATTTCATTTCCGTTTCTGGGTTCTGCAGTAGAACAAATCCTAAAAGTCCTAAAAGTTTCACTTTGACCAAGTCATTCCACGCTTCAATTCTGTGGCCCTAAAAAAAAAAAAAAAAAAAAAAAAAAAAAAAGTAGATGAGATTGTAGCTACGACTGTGAAGTATTTGGCCCCCTTGGAAATGCATGTGATTGTCTGTGAAGGTGATGCTATTGGCAGGATATTTCTCTCTTGTTAAAAAGCTCGCAGGTTCCAAGACACAAGTAATTTCCTGGATCGTCGAATAGCATTGATTTCAGGTGCATTGAAGTCAGCGTTCAATTGCATTTCTGGCCGAATGCAATCAGGCATCGCTGACAAAATATTGATTAGAAATGAGAGGAGAATAAATGAATAAATAAATAAATAAATAAAACATCTCAAGTTTAGATGAAGAAAAAAAAAAACACAAAAAATAAATATGTTTCTTTCATGTTTGACGTCTCTTCAGACACTTGTACGTAATGGAATGATTCTGCTTCCTGTTTGTTGGTTCTGAATCTCTTAGTGTGACGTGGTGCACCTACAACGTCTTTGAAAAGAGCTGTGTGATTCGTATTGACACAACGACAGGCGGACTATATAGTTGACAACTTGAGTCTAGAGGACTCTGAGGTAGAGATGCAGAGGAATTGGCCTACTATAGTTGGTGGGTCCGTAGCAGGACAACTTGAGTCTAGAGGACTCTGAGGTAGAGATGTGGAGGAATTGGCCTACTATAGTTGGTGGGTCCGTAGCAGGACAACTTGAGTCTAGAGGACTCTGAGGTAGAGATGCGGAGGAATTGGCCTACTATAGTTGGTGGGTCCGTAGCAGGACAACTTGAGTCTAGAGGACTCTGAGGTGGAGATGCAGAGGAATTGGCCTACTATAGTTGGTGGGTCCGTAGCAGGACAACTTGAGTCTAGAGGACTCTGAGGTAGAGATGCGGAGGAATTGGCCTACTATAGTTGGTGGGTCCGTAGCAGGACAACTTGAGTCTAGAGGACTCTGAGGTAGAGATGCAGAGGAATTGGCCTACTATAGTTGGTGGGTCCGTAGCAGGACAACTTGAGTCTAGAGGACTCTGAGGTAGAGATGCAGAGGAATTGGCCTACTATAGTTGGTGGGTCTGTAGCAGGACAACTTGAGTCTAGAGGACTCTGAGGTAGAGATGCAGAGGAATTGGCCTACTATAGTTGGTGGGTCCGTAGCAGGACAACTTGAGTCTAGAGGACTCTGAGGTGGAGATGCAGAGGAATTGGCCTACTATAGTTGGTGGGTCCGTAGCAGGACAACTTGAGTCTAGAGGACTCTGAGGTGGAGATGTGGAGGAATTGGCCTACTATAGTTGGTGGGTCCGTAGCAGGACAACATGAGTCTAGAGGAGTCTGAGGTAGAGATGCAGAGGAATTGGCCTACTATAGTTGGTGGGTCCGTAGCAGGACAACTTGAGTCTAGAGGACTCTGAGGTAGAGATGCGGAGGAATTGGCCTACTATAGTTGGTGGGTCCGTAGCAGGACAACTTGAGTCTAGAGGATTCTGAGGTAGAGATGCAGAGGAATTGGCCTACTATAGTTGGTGGGTCCGTAGCAGGACAACATGAGTCTAGAGGACTCTGAGGTAGAGATGCAGAGGAATTGGCCTACTATAGTTGGTGGGTCCGTAGCAGGACAACTTGAGTCTAGAGGACTCTGAGGTGGAGATGTGGAGGAATTGGCCTACTATAGTTGGTAGGTCCGTAGCAGGACAACTTGAGTCTAGAGGACTCTGAGGTGGAGATGCAGAGGAATTGGCCTACTATAGTTGGTGGGTCCGTAGCAGGACAACTTGAGTCTAGAGGATTCTGAGGTAGAGATGCAGAGGAATTGGCCTACTATAGTTGGTGGGTCCGTAGCAGGATAACTTGAGTCTAGAGGACTCTGAGGTAGAGATGTGGAGGAATTGGCCTACTATAGTTGGTGGGTCCGTAGCAGGACAACTTGAGTCTAGAGGACTCTGAGGTGGAGATGTGGAGGAATTGGCCTACTATAGTTGGTAGGTCCGTAGCATGACAACTTGAGTCTAGAGGACTCTGAGGTGGAGATGCAGAGGAATTGGCCTACTATAGTTGGTGGGTCCGTAGCAGGACAACTTGAGTCTAGAGGACTCTGAGGTAGAGATGCGGAGGAATTGGCCTACTATAGTTGGTGGGTCCGTAGCAGGACAACTTGAGTCTAGAGGACTCTGAGGTAGAGATGCGGAGGAATTGGCCTACTATAGTTGGTGGGTCCGTAGCAGGACAACTTGAGTCTAGAGGACTCTGAGGTAGAGATGTGGAGGAATTGGCCGACTATAGTTGGTGGGTCCGTAGCAGGACAACTTGAGTCTAGAGGACTCTGAGGTAGAGATGTGGAGGAATTGGCCTACTATAGTTGGTGGGTCCGTAGCAGGACAACTTGAGTCTAGAGGACTCTGAGGTAGAGATGCAGAGGAATTGGCCTACTATAGTTGGTGGGTCCGTAGCAGGACAACTTGAGTCTAGAGGACTCTGAGGTAGAGATGCAGAGGAATTGGCCTACTATAGTTGGTGGGTCCGTAGCAGGACAACTTGAGTCTAGAGGACTCTGAGGTAGAGATGTGGAGGAATTGGCCTACTATAGTTGGTGGGTCCGTAGCAGGACAACTTGAGTCTAGAGGACTCTGAGGTAGAGATGTGGAGGAATTGGCCTACTATAGTTGGTGGGTCCGTAGCAGGACAACATGAGTCTAGAGGACTCTGAGGTAGAGATGCAGAGGAATTGGCCTACTATAGTTGGTGGGTCCGTAGCAGGACAACTTGAGTCTAGAGGACTCTGAGGTAGAGATGCGGAGGAATTGGCCTACTATAGTTGGTGGGTCCGTAGCAGGACAACTTGAGTCTAGAGGATTCTGAGGTAGAGATGCAGAGGAATTGGCCTACTATAGTTGGTGGGTCCGTAGCAGGACAACATGAGTCTAGAGGACTCTGAGGTAGAGATGCAGAGGAATTGGCCTACTATAGTTGGTGGGTCCGTAGCAGGACAACTTGAGTCTAGAGGCCTCTGAGGTGGAGATGTGGAGGAATTGGCCTACTATAGTTGGTGGGTCCGTAGCAGGACAACATGAGTCTAGAGGACTCTGAGGTAGAGATGCAGAGGAATTGGCCTACTATAGTTGGTGGGTCCGTAGCAGGACAACATGAGTCTAGAGGACTCTGAGGTAGAGATGCAGAGGAATTGGCCTACTATAGTTGGTGGGTCCGTAGCAGGACAACTTGAGTCTAGAGGACTCTGAGGTAGAGATGCAGAGGAATTGGCCTACTATAGTTGGTGGGTCCGTAGCAGGACAACATGAGTCTAGAGGACTCTGAGGTAGAGATGCAGAGGAATTGGCCTACTATAGTTGGTGGGTCCGTAGCAGGACAACTTGAGTCTAGAGGACTCTGAGGTAGAGATGCAGAGGAATTGGCCTACTATAGTTGGTGGGTCCGTAGCAGGACAACTTGAGTCTAGAGGACTCTGAGGTAGAGATGCAGAGGAATTGGCCTACTATAGTTGGTGGGTCCGTAGCAGGACAACTTGAGTCTAGAGGACTCTGAGGTAGAGATGTGGAGGAATTGGCCTACTATAGTTGGTGGGTCCATAGCAGGACAACTTGAGTCTAGAGGACTCTGAGGTAGAGATGCAGAGGAATTGGCCTACTATAGTTGGTGGGTCCGTAGCAGGACAACTTGAGTCTAGAGGACTCTGAGGTAGAGATGCGGAGGAATTGGCCTACTATAGTTGGTGGGTCTGTAGCAGGACAACTTGAGTCTAGAGGACTCTGAGGTAGAGATGCAGAGGAATTGGCCTACTATAGTTGGTGGGTCCGTAGCAGGACAACTTGAGTCTAGAGGACTCTGAGGTAGAGATGCAGAGGAATTGGCCTACTATAGTTGGTGGGTCCGTAGCAGGACAACTTGAGTCTAGAGGACTCTGAGGTAGAGATGTGGAGGAATTGGCCTACTATAGTTGGTGGGTCCGTAGCAGGACAACTTGAGTCTAGAGGACTCTGAGGTAGAGATGTGGAGGAATTGGCCTACTATAGTTGGTGGGTCCGTAGCAGGACAACTTGAGTCTAGAGGACTCTGAGGTAGAGATGCGGAGGAATTGGCCTACTATAGTTGGTGGGTCCGTAGCAGGACAACTTGAGTCTAGAGGACTCTGAGGTAGAGATGCAGAGGAATTGGCCTACTATAGTTGGTGGGTCCGTAGCAGGACAACTTGAGTCTAGAGGACTCTGAGGTAGAGATGCAGAGGAATTGGCCTACTATAGTTGGTGGGTCCGTAGCAGGACAACTTGAGTCTAGAGGACTCTGAGGTGGAGATGCAGAGGAATTGGCCTACTATAGTTGGTGGGTCCGTAGCAGGACAACTTGAGTCTAGAGGACTCTGAGGTGGAGATGCAGAGGAATTGGCCTACTATAGTTGGTGGGTCCGTAGCAGGACAACTTGAGTCTAGAGGACTCTGAGGTGGAGATGCAGAGGAATTGGCCTACTATAGTTGGTGGGTCCGTAGCAGGACAACTTGAGTCTAGAGGACTCTGAGGTGGAGATGCAGAGGAATTGGCCTACTATAGTTGGTGGGTCCGTAGCAGGACAACTTGAGTCTAGAGGACTCTGAGGTAGAGATGCAGAGGAATTGGCCTACTATAGTTGGTGGGTCCGTAGCAGGACAACTTGAGTCTAGAGGACTCTGAGGTAGAGATGTGGAGGAATTGGCCTACTATAGTTGGTGGGTCCGTAGCAGGACAACTTGAGTCTAGAGGACTCTGAGGTAGAGATGCGGAGGAATTGGCCTACTATAGTTGGTGGGTCCGTAGCAGGACAACTTGAGTCTAGAGGACTCTGAGGTGGAGATGCAGAGGAATTGGCCTACTATAGTTGGTGGGTCCGTAGCAGGACAACATGAGTCTAGAGGACTCTGAGGTAGAGATGCGGAGGAATTGGCCTACTATAGTTGGTGGGTCCGTAGCAGGATAACTTGAGTCTAGAGGACTCTGAGGTGGAGATGCAGAGGAATTGGCCTACTATAGTTGGTGGGTCCGTAGCAGGATAACTTGAGTCTAGAGGACTCTGAGGTAGAGATGTGGAGGAATTGGCCTACTATAGTTGGTGGGTCCGTAGCAGGACAACTTGAGTCTAGAGGACTCTGAGGTAGAGATGCAGAGGAATTGGCCTACTATAGTTGGTGGGTCCGTAGCAGGACAACTTGAGTCTAGAGAACTCTGAGTCTGAGGTAGAGATGCAGAGGAATTGGCCTACTATAGTTGGTGGGTCCGTAGCAGGACAACTTGAGTCTAGAGGACTCTGAGGTGGAGATGCAGAGGAATTGGCCTACTATAGTTGGTGGGTCCGTAGCAGGACAACTTGAGTCTAGAGGACTCTGAGGTAGAGATGCAGAGGAATTGGCCTACTATACTTGGTGGGTCCGTAGCAGGACAACTTGAGTCTAGAGGACTCTGAGGTAGAGATGTGGAGGAATTGGCCTACTATAGTTGGTGGGTCCGTAGCAGGACAACTTGAGTCTAGAGGACTCTGAGGTGGAGATGTGGAGGAATTGGCCTACTATAGTTGGTGGGTCCGTAGCAGGACAACTTGAGTCTAGAGGACTCTGAGGTAGAGATGCGGAGGAATTGTCCTACTATAGTTGGTGGGTCCGTAGCAGGACAACTTGAGTCTAGAGGACTCTGAGGTGGAGATGTGGAGGAATTGGCCTACTATAGTTGGTGGGTCCGTAGCAGGACAACTTGAGTCTAGAGGACTCTGAGGTAGAGATGCAGAGGAATTGCTTTTTAAAATTTATTTTGTTACACTATATACAACATTGCCTCGATACTATATCGTTCCCGATACAACCTCTGTGGGCATTTCTACTACCCAGCATGCACCTCTCCTCGTTGGTAGAATTACAGATTCTTCCTATTTTCCTCGAGTGAAATTGAAAAATAGGATGTTCACTCTCTAGAGGCTTTTACTTCTTGTTCCCGCGTTAAGATTACATTTGGCCAATAAGACTCCTGATTTTATGTGTGTGTGTGTGTGTGTGTGTGTGTGTGTGTGTGTGTGTGTGTGTGTGTGTGTGTGTGTGTGTGTGTGTGTGTGTGTGTGTGTGTGTGTGTGTGTGTGTGTGTGTGTGTGTGTGTGTGTGTGTGTGTGTACGACGGTATAGGAAATAGAATCCAACAGACAGACCATACCTGTGCATTAGGAGGTATATTTCACCTGAGTATCAGATGGCTTCGGGCTGTGCCTTTCATTTTAATAGTAGGTTTGTGAATTCCCTGCATCAATATTCCTCTTGGCTCTATTGGCCCACAAAAAAGCATGGAAGATTGGGTAGTAGAAGTGGTAAGGAGAGATGGATGCTGGGTAATAGAAGTGGTATGGAGAGATGGATGCTGGGTAGTAGAAGTGGAAAGTAGATATGGATGCTGGGTAGTAGAAGTGGAAAGGAGAGATGGATGCTGGGTAGGAGAAGTGGTATGGAGAGATGGATGCTGGGTAGTAGAAGTGGAAAGTAGAGATGGATGCTGGGTAGTAGAAGTGGAAAGTAGAGATGGATGCTGGGTAGTAGAAGTGGTAAGGAGAGATGGATGCTGGGTAGTAGAAGTGGTATGGAGAGATGGATGCTGGGTAGTAGAAGTGGTAAGGAGAGATGGATGCTGGGTAATAGAAGTGGTATGGAGAGATGGATGCTGGGTAGTAGAAGTGGAAAGTAGAGATGGATGCTGGGTAGTAGAAGTGGAAAGGAGAGATGGATGCTGGGTAGGAGAAGTGGTATGGAGAGATGGATGCTGGGTAGTAGAAGTGGTATGGAGAGATGGATGCTGGGTAGTAGAAGTGGAAAGTAGAGATGGATGCTGGGTAGTAGAAGTGGAAAGGAGAGATGGATGCTGGGTAGGAGAAGTGGTATG
Organism: Oncorhynchus keta; assembly: GCF_023373465.1. Taxonomy (NCBI): domain Eukaryota; kingdom Metazoa; phylum Chordata; class Actinopteri; order Salmoniformes; family Salmonidae; genus Oncorhynchus; species Oncorhynchus keta. Next base: position 54,388 of record NW_026281223.1, read on the forward strand.
GAGAGATGGATGCTGGGTAGTAGAAGTGGTATGGAGAGATGGATGCTGGGTAGTAGAAGTGGAAAGTAGAGATGGATGCTGGGTAGTAGAAGTGGAAAGGAGAGATGGATGCTCGGTAGGAGAAGTGGTATGGAGAGATGGATGCTGGGTGGTAGAAGTGGTATGGAGAGATGGATGCTGGGTAGTAGAAGTGGAAAGTAGAGATGGATGCTGGGTAGTAGAAGTGGAAAGGAGAGATGGATGCTGGGTAGGAGAAGTGGTAAGGAGAGATGGATGCTGGGTAGTAGAAGTGGTATGGAGAGATGGATGCTGGGTAGTAGAAGTGGAAAGTAGAGATGGATGCTGGGTAGTAGAAGTGGAAAGGAGAGATGGATGCTGGGTAGGAGAAGTGGTAAGGAGAGATGGATGCTGGGTAGTAGAAGTGGAAAGGAGAGATGGATGCTGGGTAGGAGAAGTGGTAAGGAGAGATGGATGCTGGGTAGTAGAAGTGGAAAGTAGAAATGGATGCTGGGTAGTAGAAGTGGAAAGGAGAGATGGATGCTGGGTAGTAGAAGTGGAAAGGAGAGATGGACGCTGGGTAGTAGAAGTGGAAAGGAGCGATGGACGCTGGGTA
>NW_026281223.1:60000-92549 GCF_023373465.1 Oncorhynchus keta
ACAGTAACACAATAACACAGGGCTGTGGTTATATGAGACACAGTAACACAGTAACACAGGGTTGTGGTTATATGAGACACAGTAACACAGTAACACAGTAACACAGCGCTGTGGTTATATGAGAGACACAGTAACACAGTAACACAGGGTTGTGAACACAGTAACATGAGAGACAGTAAACACAGTAACACAGTAACACAGACACAGTAACACAGGGTTGTGGTTATATGAGTAACACAGTAACACAGGATTGTGGTTATATGAGAGACACAGTAACACAGTAACACAGTAACACAGTAACACAGGGTTGTGGTTATATGAGAGACACAGTAACACAGGGCTGTGGTTATATAGACACAGTAACACAGTAACACAGTAACACAGTAACACAGGGTTGTGGTTATATGAGACACAGTAACACAGTAACACAGGGTTGTGGTTATATGAGACACAGTAACACAGGGTTGTGGTTATATGAGACACAGTAACACAGTAACACAGGGTTGTGGTTATATGAGACACAGTAACACAGGCTGTGGTTATACACAGTAACTTTTCCACAGTAACACAGTAACACAGGGTTGTGGTTATATGAGACACAGTAACACAGGGTTGTGGTTATATGAGTAACACAGTAACACAGTAACACAGTAACACAGGGTTGTGGTTATATGACACAGTAACACAGTAACACAGTAACACAGTAACACAGGGTTGTGGTTATATGAGACACAGTAACACAGTAACACAGTAACACAGGTTGTGGTTATATGAGACACAGTAACACAGTAACACAGGGTTGTGGTTATATGAGACACAGTAACACAGTAACACAGGGTTGTGGTTATATGAGACACAGTAACACAGTAACACAGGGTTGTGGTTATAAACACAGTAACACAGTAACACAGGGTTTTGGTTATATGAGAACACAGTAACACAGTAACACAGTAACACAGGGTTGTGGTTATATGAGAGACACAGTAACACAGTAACACAGTAACACAGGGTTGTGGTTATATGAGACACAGTAACACAGTAACACAGGGTTGTGGTTATATGAGACACAGTAACACAGTAACACAGGGTTGTGGTTATATGAGAGACACAGTAACACAGTAACACAGTAACACAGGGTTGTGGTTATATGAGAGTAACACAGTAACACAGTAACACAGTAACACAGGGCTGTGGTTATAGTAACACAGTAACACAGTAACACAGGGCTGTGGTTATATGAACACAGTAAACACAGGGTTGTGGTTATATGAGACACACAGTAACACAGTAACACAGTAACACAGGGTTGTGGTTATATGAGACACAGTAACACAGGGTTGTGGTAACACAGTAACACAGTAACACAGTAACACAGCGCTGTGGTTATATGAGAGACAGTAACACAGTAACACAGTAACACAGCGCTGTGGTTATATGAGACAGTAACACAGTAACACAGTAACACAGTAACACAGTAGCACAGCGCTGTGGTTATATGAGACAGTAACACAGTAACACAGGGTTGTGGTTATATGAGACACAGTAACACAGGGTTGTGGTTATATGAGACACAGTAACACAGTAACACAGGGTTGTGGTTATATGAGACACAGTAACACAGGGCTGTGGTTATATGAGACACAGTAACACAACACAGTAACACAGGGTTGTGGTTATATGAGAGACACAGTAACACAGCGCTGTGGTAACACAGTAACACAGGGTTGTTGTTATATGAGACACAGTAACACAGTAACACAGTAACACAGTAACACAGGGTTGTGGTTATATGAGAGACACAGTAACACAGTAACACAGGGTTGTGGTTATATGAGACACAGTAAGTAACACAGTAACACAGTAACACAGGGTTGTGGTTATATGAGAGACACAGTAACACAGTAACACAGGGTTGTGGTTATATGAGACACAGTAACACAGGGTTGTGGTTATATGAGACACAGTAACACAGGGTTGTGGTTATATGAGACACAGTAACACAGTAACACAGGGTTGTGGTTATATGAGAGACACAGTAACACAGTAACACAGGGTTGTGGTTATATGAGACACAGTAACACAGGGTTGTGGTTATATGAGACACAGTAACACAGTAACACAGTAACACAGGGTTGTGGTTATATGAGACACAGTAACACAGTAACACAGGATTGTGGTTATATGTAACACAGTAACACAGGGTTGTGGTTATATGAGACACAGTAACACAGTAACACAGTAACACAGGGTTGTGGTTATATGAGACACAGTAACACAGTAACACAGGGTTGTGGTTATATGAGACACAGTAACACAGTAACACAGGGTTGTGGTTATATGAGACACAGTAACACAGGGTTGTGGTAACACAGTAACACAGGGTTGTGGTTATATGAGAGACACAGTAACACAGTAACACAGTAACATAGGGTTGTGGTTATATGAGACACAGTAACACAGGGTTGTGGTTATATGAGAGACACAGTAACACAGTAACACAGTAACACAGGGTTGTGGTTATATGAGACACAGTAACACAGGGTTGTGGTTATATGAGACACAGTAACACAGTAACACTGTAACACAGGGTTGTGGTTATATGAGACACAGTAACACAGTAACACTGTAACACAGGGTTGTGGTTATATGAGACACAGTAACACAGTAACACAGTAACACAGGGTTGTGGTTATATGAGACACAGTAACACAGTAACACAGGGTTGTGGTTATATGAGACACAGTAACACAGTAACACAGTAACACAGTAGCACAGGGTTGTGGTTATATGAGACACAGTAACACAGGGTTGTGGTTATATGAGACACAGTAACACAGTAACACAGGGTTGTGGTTATATGAGACAGTAACACAGTAACACAGTAACACAGGGTTGTGGTTATATGAGACACAGTAACACAGGGTTGTGGTTATATGAGACACAGTAACACAGTAACACAGTAACACAGGGTTGTGGTTATATGAGACACAGTAACACAGTAACACAGTAACACAGGGTTGTGGTTATATGAGACACAGTAACACAGGGTTGTGGTTATATGAGACACAGTAACACATGTAACACAGTAACACAGGGTTGTGGTTATATGAGACACAGTAACACAGGGTTGTGGTTATATGAGACACAGTAACACAGGGTTGTGGTTATATGAGACACAGTAACACAGGGTTGTGGTTATATGAGACACAGTAACACAGGGTTGTGGTTATATGAGACACAGTAACACAGGGTTGTGGTTATATGAGACACAGTAACACAGTAACACAGTAACACAGGGTTGTGGTTATATGAGACACAGTAACACAGGGTCCTTCCTTTGTCCGTTGTTTTTACTCCATGTGAACATTCTAATTGTTTTGTCTTAACAATACAATGTGCCCTGCACCAAATTCACAGAGCGGGCACCAAATTCACAGAGTGGGCACCAAATTCACCGAGTGGGCACCAAATTCACAGAGTGGGCACCAAATTCACAGAGTGGGCACCAAATTCACAGAGTGGGCACCAAATTCACAGAGTGTGCACCAAATTCACCGAGTGGGCACCAAATTCACAGAGTGGGCACCAAATTCACAGAGTGGGCACCAAATTCACAGAGTGGGCACCAAATTCACAGAGTGGGCACCAAATTCACAGAGTGGGCACCAAATTCACAGAGTGGGCACCAAATTCACAGAGTGGGCACCAAATTGACAGAGTGGGCACCAAATTCACAGAGTGGGCACCAAATTCACAGAGTGGGCACCAAATTCACAGAGTGGGCACCAAATTCACAGAGTGGGCACCAAATTCACAGAGTGGGCACCAAATTCACCGAGTGGGCACCAAATTCACAGAGTGGGCACCAAATTCACAGAGTGGGCACCAAATTCACAGAGTGGGCACCAAATTCACAGAGTGGGCACCAAATTCACAGAGTGGGCACCAAATTCACCGAGTGGGCACCAAATTGGGCACCAAATTGAGTGGGCACCAAATTCACCGAGTTCTGTGGGCAACAACAACAACTGGGTTTTAGATTCACGGAGTGTTTGACAAGTTGACAAGCTTTGGGAGGAATTGTCAAGACTGGGCACCAAGTTGACAGAGTGGGCACCTTGTTCACGGTGGGCACACAAATTGACGTGGGCACCAAATTGATCAGTTTTTCACTTGACAGAGTTCTGTAAGGGAAACAACAACAACTGTGTTTTAGATTTACGGATTTAATCTGTTTCCCCTCAGTCTTTGTCAAAAGTTGTTTATTGTCAGAGTGTTGTTTGTGTAAGACTGTCGGGACTTCACAATTCACATTTTCTTTTGCCTTTCCTGTTTGGTGTTATGGCAGTACTAGGACATTATTAAAAGACTCCATTTTACACTCCGTTTGACTCTCCTGCGCCTGACTTCCCTGCCACCTAACACATATGCCTGACAAAGACTAAATCGTAAAGTTTAAAAATAAATGAAAACCTTTGACAGGAGAAGAGAGCTTCAAGGTGTCATCAAAAACAAATCAGCCTGACAATCAATTGATTTTTCACTTTCCATCAAACTTTCCATTGGTTTTATCTAACTGTCTTCCCACACACCTGTTTTCAATCCCATTCATTACCTGTTGTGTATTTAACCCTCTGTTTCCCCTCATGTCTTCGTCAGAGATTGTTTATTGTCAGCTAGTGTTGTTTGTTGTATAGGTGCGACATGGTCTTCGTACCCATATTTTGTTTATGTTCTTTTCCTGTTTAGTGTTATGGAGCATGTTACTAGGACATTATTAAAAACTCCATTTTAAATGCGCCTGACTTCCCTGCCACCTATACACATATGCCTGAGGCTAAATCAGTGGCCACTAAATTGGGAAAGTTTAAAAATAAATGAAAACATGAGATAGAGGAGAGTCAAGGTGTCATCTGAAACAAATCACACAAAACAAACAGCTACATTTTTCCCCCTCTAAATCTAAGTTTAAATCAAACATCTACATAGTTTCCTCTAAATCTAACTTTAAATCAAACATCTACATAGTTTCCCTCTAAATCTAATGTTAAACCTAACAGATAAAACAAGCAGAGGAAATTGGCCACCAATAACAAGCTGGTCATATTGCCTAGGAGATACAGCCACAATTCACAGCTTCTGTTTTGCTTCCAGGTAATTCACAACGGTACTGAGGCACAGGAGGGCCAACACAATCCAAGCCTCCAAGCCCCTTAAAGGAGTCTGGGACGCGTCATTATCGCTGTAAAGCCAACACATATCTCACCAAAACAAGCCCATCCGCTGAGGAACAAGCAGAGATGTAATGGTCTCTGAGATTAAAATCCCTTTCCAGCTGTAGCCGAGGGTGTCCTCTCCCACAGAGCAGCAAAACAAATCAGCCTGAGCTGTAGCTGGGGGCCAGGAGGGCTGGAGAGGTTGGGGCTGGGGAGCTAGTGGTTGGGAGGAGATGGAGTAGAGGAGGCTGGGGATTTGGTGGTTGGGAGGGAGATGGAGTAGAGGAGGTTGGGGCTGGGAGCTAGTGGTTGGGAGGGAGATGGAGGCTGGGGCTGGGAGCTAGTAGAGGTGGGAAACAGAGTAGAAGAGGCTGGGAGCTAGTGGTTGGGAGGAGATGGAGGCTGGGGCTGGGAGCTAGTGGTTGGGAGGGAGATGGAGTAGAGGAGGCTGAAGAGGCTGGGAGCTAGTGGTTGGGAGGGAGATGGAGTAGAGGAGGGAGACAGAGTAGAAGAGGCTGGGAGCCAGTGGTTGGGGGAGATGGAGTAGAGGAGGATGGAGGCTGGGAGCTAGTGGTTGGGAGGAGGGAGGAGAGTGGTTGGGAGGAGATGGAGGCTGGGGCTGGGAGCTAGTGGTTGGGAGGAGATAGAGTAGAGGAGGCTGGGAAGCTAGTGGTTGGGAGGAGATGGAGTAGAGGAGGTTGGGCTGGGAGCTAGTGGTTGGGAGGAGATGGAGTAGAGAGGCTGGGGCTGGGAGCTAGTGGTTGGGAGGAGATGGATTAGTGGTTGGGAGGAGGGAGAACAGAGTGGTGAGAGGGAGAGAAGAGGCTGGGAGCTAGTGGTTGGGAGGAGATGGAGTAGAGGAGTGGTTGGGAGGACAGGTAGAAGAGGCTGGGAGCTAGTGGTTGGGAGGGAGATGGGTAGAGGAGGAGCTGGGAGCTAGTGGTTGGGGAGGAGATGGAGTAGAGGAGAGGCTGGGAGCTAGTGGTTGGGAGGAGATGGAGGCTGGGGCTGGGAGCTAGTGGTTGGGAGGAGATGGAGGCTGGGGCTGGGGAGCTAGTGGTTGGGAGGGAGATGGAGTAGGAGGAGGCTGGGAAGCTAGTGGTTGGGAGGAGATGGAGTAGAGGAGGCTGGGGCTGGGTTGGGACTGGGAGCTAGTGGTTGGGAGGATGGATGGAGGTGGTGGGGAGGAGATGGATGGAGGCTGGGGCTGGGGAGCTAGTGGTTGGGAGGAGAGGGAGATGGGATTAGTGGTGGGAGGGCTGGTGCTGGGGAGCTAGTGGTTGGGAGGGAGACGGAGTAGAGGAGGCTGGGGCTGGGGAGCTAGTGGTTGAGAGGGAGATGGAGTAGAGGAGGCTGGGGGTGGGGAGCTAGTGGTTGGGAGGAGATGGAGGCTGGGGGGTGGGGAGCTGGTGGTTGGGAGGAGATGGGAGTAGAGAGGCTGGGGGTGGGGGCTACTGGTTGGGGAGGAGATGGAGTAGAGAGGGAGGCTGGGGTGGGGAGCTAGTGGTTGGGAGGGAGATGGAGTAGAGGAGGCTGGGGGTGGGGAGCTGGAGTGGTTGGGAGGGAGACGGAGTAGAGGCTGGGGCAATAGGAGCTAGTGGTTGGGGAGGAGATGGAGGGAGGCTGGGGCTGGGGAGCTAGTGGTTGGGAGGAGATTGGGAGGGAGAGTGGTGGGAGGGACGGTAGAGGAGGCTGGGGCTGGGGAGCTAGTGGTTGGGAGGGAGATGGGTAGGAGGCTGGGGGTGGGGGAGTGGTTGGGAGGGAGACGGAGTAGAGGAGGCTGGGGGTGGGGAGCTAGTGGTTGGGAGGGAGATGGAGTAGAGGAGGCTGGGGCTGGGGAGCTAGTGGTTGGGAGGGAGATGGAGCAGAGGAGGCTGGGGCTGAGTGGTTGGGAGGAGATGGGGAGGAGGCTGGGGCTGGGGAGCCAGTGGTTGGGAGGAGATGGAGTAGAGGAGGCTGGGGCTGGGGAGCTAGTGGTTGGGAGGGAGATGGAGTAGAGGCTGGGGCTGGGAGCTAGTGGTTGTGGGAGAGTGGTTGGGAGGGAGATGGGTAGAGGAGGCTGGGTGTGGGAGCCAGTGGTTGGGAGGAGATGGAGCAGAGGAGGTGGTTGGGAGGGAGACGGAGTAGGAGGCTGGGGCTGGGGAGCTAGTGGTTGGGAGGGAGATGGGTAGAGGAGGCTGGGGCTGGGGAGCTAGTGGTTGGGAGGGAGATGGGTAGAGGAGGCTGGGGCTGGGGAGCTAGTGGTGGGAGGGAGATGGAGTAGAGGAGGCTGGGTGTGGGGAGCTAGTGGTTGGGAGGAGATGGAGTAGAGGCTGGGGCTGGGGGCCAGTGGTTGGGGAGGAGATGGGGAGGCTAGTGGTTGGGAGGGAGGCTGGGGACTAGTGGTTGGGAGGGAGATGGAGTAGAGGAGGCTGGGGTGGGGAGCTAGTGGTTGGGAGGAGATGGAGTAGAGGAGGCTGGGGGTGGGGAGCTAGTGGTTGGGAGGAGATGGAGTAGAGGAGGCTGGGGCTGGGAGCTAGTGGTTGGGAGGGAGACGGGTAGAGGAGGCTGGGGGTGGGGAGCTAGTGGTTGGAGATGGGAGAGGAGTCTGGGGCTGGGGAGCTAGTGGTTGGGAGGAGATGGAGTGGAGGCTGGGGCTGGGGAGCTAGTGGTTGGGAGGAGATGGGGAGGAGGCTGGGGCTGGGGGCTAGTGGTTGGGAGAGACGGAGTAGAGGAGGCTGGGGGTGGGGGAGGGCTAGAGGAGGCTGGTTGGGAGGAGATGGGATGGTAGAGGAGGCTGGGTGTGGGGAGCTAGTGGTTGGGAGGAGATGGGTAGAGAGGCTGGGTGTGGGGAGCTAGTGGTTGGGAGGAGATGGAGTAGAGGAGGCTGGGGCTGGGGAGCTAGTGGTTGGGAGGAGATGGAGTAGAGGAGGCTGGGGAGCTAGTGGTTGGGAGGGAGATGGAGTAGAGGAGGAGGCTGGGGATGGGGAGCTGGGGAGTGTTTGGGAGGAGATGGAGTAGGAGGCTGGGGCTGGGGAGCTAGTGGTTGGGAGTGAGATGGAGTAGAGGAGGCTGGGGGTGGGGGAGATAGTGTTTGGGGAGCCAGTGGTGGGAGGGAGATGGAGTAGAGGAGGCTGGGGCTGGGGAGCTAGTGGTTGTGAGTGAGATGGAGTAGAGGAGGCTGGGGGTGGGGAGCTAGTGGTTGGGAGGGAGATGGAGTAGAGGAGGCTGAACGTTTTTGGACTTCCCCGACTCCTTCAATTCACTTCCAAAAATGTAAATTCTTACACCCTTATCTTGTACCTCTCTGTCCTCTGATCTTACCTGTCTTTCTCGGTTTGCTGAAGATCAATACGTTTAAATCTCAACGAGGAGATAGTTGGTGTTTATATTGAATAAAGTGTTGTATTAAAAAAGTAAGGTCATCTGCAAACGAAGAAATGCATTCGAACAAAAGGACAAACGTTGGTACCTATCAACTCTAAGGAATCGGAGGAGTCTGAGGAGTAGAAGGGTCACTACGGAAAATCTCTCATCTGCACTCAACTCCGAGGATGTGTATCCTGGACTTGAGATATACTTTCCTCGAAGGGACTGACAACTCAACTCTGAGGATGGGGTATCCTGGACTTGAGATATACTTGGCACGAGAAGGGACTGACAACTTTGTTCTCAGGGCCTGGGACGAGAGAGAGAGCTTTGGGACCTGGGGATAGGATAGTTTTGTCTCTGGGTGAACAGGTAAGGAAGGACGAGATCAGAGACTAGCCTGGGTGTGCAGTAACATGACTCAGGGAAAGGCCATCTCGGAGATGATGAACTTAAACCAATATTGTAGTGCTCTTTCAGTGTTTCTCATCCACATGAAAAGGGGATCAGCCATATGTCTCAAATGAAGCACTTCCTTTCCACTTCTCACTGAAAAAGCCACCCTGATTCAGTGTGCGAAATTAATATATTAAGTGCTTTGTATACCTCTGAAGTGGTGAAATGATGTATTCAATGGCCATCAAATCTCCAACGTATTCATGAATCATACATTCAACACAGGCTTAAAAGGAATTATGTCAGACAAAATATGAAAATGGACCAGGGATATTATTTTTGATAAGATGTTTCATGAATTGATAATTACGTAATTGCTAAGAATAATTTACATGAATGGACATTTCTTGGGAATATATCGTTAAATCGTAAACGTTCTTTTTCAAGTGACAAAAAACACAGTCCGATATATTGATATAACACTCAGGCAACCGGATGTTTTAGAGTAGAGATTCTCAACTGGTGGGTCGCGGCCCAATTTGGAGTCGGAGGATTTTGAGTCTGGTTCAATTTTAATTTTAATGTTTTAAATACTCTAGTCTGAACTTCCACGGATTAAACCAGGTACAAAGTTGTCTATACATGATAATGAACCTACACATTCAAATTAATTTAATCTCTGAAAATGTTTCTTCAATCACAATATTTTCCATTAGCAGCACTATTTAGGTTGAAATAGTGGTCTCAAACCAGGGAGTTTATTATCTCTCTGTCCCCCTCTGAGAGGACATGTGATTTAGTGGTCTCAAACCAGGGAGTTTATTATCTCTCTGTCCACCTCTGAGAGGACATGTGATTTAGTGATCTCAAACCAGCGCGTTTATTATCTCTCTGTCCACCTCTGAGAGGACATGTGATTTAGTGATCTCAAACCAGCACATTTATTATCTCTCTGTCCCCCTCTAAGATGACATATGGACTTCTTTTAAGATGCTCATATTATGTATTAATTCCCTATTTAATTTAGAGTTTTAGGACCCCTTTTAGGTATGAAATATATATATAATACAGTTGTTTGATAAATATTGCATTTGGTCTTAGCCCAGAGAAACTGATTGAATTACATGTTCATAAATGGTCAAATAGACAGTCCAATAATTCATAAGAAATAAGGTTTTTAAAGTGTCTGTACTATAAATCTAGAACATTACTGTTTTAGAAACAAGGTTTTAAAGTGTCTGTCCTTTAAATCTAGAACATTACTGTATAGAAAGCTGTCACACTGGCATGAAAGAGATTCGGGAGACAGGAGCAGGACTACGTAATAGTTTTTAAAAATTCAGCCCAAATGACAGCGTTCCATGTAAAGGCAAAGGGACGAAGACCAAACAAACACAAAACACAGGAGTTGAAACCCGAACAAAAAAGAAGCTAGAAAAGTACCTCGAATAAATAACACAATCGCACAATGACTAACCACGGGGCCAGACACATGTCGTCTGCGCAATCCCACAAAGAACACGAAAGACCAAAACACACAGCGCAGTACTCACCAACGCACCAACGGACATTGTGACAATGGACAGCAATGGAAACCAACGGGCACGTATACAACTACCAATCAGAGGAATAGGGGACAACAAAAACTTCTGTGTGGAAAGTTCCGGAGGGATCCGTGACTAAAAGCTCAGGAAATATTTGCGAAGCAGCATCCGATGCAAAAACAGATATCTCTGCACTCGACCAATACATAATCCTGATTATAGATATCTCTGCACTTTCGCAGTTATAGATATCTCTGCACTCGACAATACATAATCCTGATTATAGATATCTCTACTCAAACCAATACATAAATAGATATCTCACTTTAAAATTTTTGATGTGATTTTTTGTTGTTGTTTATGTAGATTGTGTCCATCGACTCTCTATATATTGTTTTACATTGTATCACGACTGAGGCAACCTCACGGTTTCATATGGTGAAAGGAGAGTCGGACCAAGCTGCAGCGTGTATGCACGTCCCCGACTGAAAAACCTGTTCAATTTAGGTCCCGACTGAAAACCTGGTTCAATTTGTGTCCCGACTGAGAAAACCTGGTTCAATTTGGGTCCCGACTGAGAAAACCTGGTTCCAATTTGCCCGACTGAGAAAACCTGGGTTCAATTTGGGTCCGTCTTAGAAAACCTGGTTCAATTTGGGTCCGACTGAAAAAACCTGGTTCAATTTGGGTCCCGACTGAGAAAACCTGGTTCAATTTGGGTCCGACTGAGAAAACCTGGTTCAATTTGGTCCCGACTGAAAAACCTGGTTCAATTTGGTCCCGACTGAAAACCTGGTTCAATTTGGGTCCCGACTGAGAGAACCTGGTTCAATTTGGAGTCCGACTGAAAACCTAGTTCAATTTGGAATTTGACTGAAAAACCTGGTTCAATTTGGGTCCCGACTGAAAACCTGGTTCAATTTGGAGGTCCCGACTGAGAGAACCTGGTTCAATTTGGAGTCCCCGACTGAGAAAACCTGGTTCAATTTGGGTCCCGACTGAAAACCTGGTTCAATTTGGGTCGACTGAAAACCTGGTTCAATTTGGGTCCCGACTAGAGAGAACCTGGTTCAATTTGGGTCCCGACTAGAAAACCTAGTTCAATTTGAGTCCCACTGACTAATTTTGTGTCGACTGAAAACCTGGTTCAATTTGGGTCCGACTGAAAACCTGTTTCAATTTGGGTCCCGACTGAGAAAACCTGGTTCAAATTGGGTCAGACTGAGAGAACCTGGTTCAATTTGGAGTCACGACTGAGAAAACCTGGTTCAATTTGGATCACGACTGAGGCAACCTGGTTCAATTTGGGTCCCGACTGAGGCAACCTGGTTCAATTTGGGTCACGACTGAGAAAACCTGGTTCAATTTGGATCACGACTGAGGCAACCTGGTTCAATTTGGGTCCAGACTGAGGCAACCTGGTTCAATTTGGGTCCCGACTGAGAAAACCTGGTTCAATTTGTGTCCCGACTGAGGCAACCTGGTTCAATTTGTGTCCCGACTGAGAAAACCTGGTTCAATTTGTGTCCAAACTGAGAGAACCTGGTTCAATTTGTGTCCCTACTGAGGCAACCTGGTTCAATTTGTGTCCCGACTGAGAAAACCTGGTTCAATTTGTGTCCAAACTGAGAGAACCTGGTTCAATTTGTGTCCCGACTGAGAAAACCTGGTTCAATTTGTGTCCAAACTGAGAGAACCTGGTTCAATTTGGGTCGTGACTGAGAAAACCTGGTTCAATTTGGGTCCAGACTGAGAGAACCTGGTTCAATTTGGGTCCCGACTGAGAGAACCTGGTTCAATTTGGGTCCTGACTGAGAAAACCTGGTTCAATTTGGGTCCCGACTGAGAAAACCTGGTTCAATTTGGGTCACGACTGAGAAAACCTGGTTCAATTTGTGTCCCGACTGAGAAAACCTGGTTCAATTTGGGTCCCGACTGAGAAAACATGGTTCATTTTGGGTCCCGACTGAGAAAACCTGGTTCAATTTGGGTCCCGACTGAGAAAACCTGGTTCAATTTGGGTCACGACTGTGTCTGTATATAATCAGGATTATGTATTGGTCGAGTGCAGAGCAAGTAGTAATCTCTGTCTGTATATAATCAGGATTATGTATTGGCCCAGTGCAGAGGAAGTAGTAATCTGTCTCTGTCTATAATCAGGATTATGTATTGGCCCAGTGCAGAGGAAGTAGTAATCTGTGTCTGTCTATAATCAGGATTATATTATGTATTGGTCGAGTGCAGAGCAAGTAGTAATCTGTCTCTGTCTATAATCAGGATTATGTATTGGCCCAGTGCAGAGCAAGTAGTAATCTGTGTCTGTCTATAATCAGGATTATGTATTGGTACAGTGCAGAGCAAGTAGTAATCTCTGTCTGTCTATAATCAGGATTATGTATTGGCCCAGTGCAGAGCAAGTAGTAATCTCTGTATGTCTATAATCAGAATAAAGTCTTGGTCGAATGCAGAGCAAGTAGTAATCTGTGTCTGTCTATAATCAGGATTATGTATTGGCCCACTGCAGAGCAAGTAGTAATCTGTGTCTGTCTATAATCAGGATTATGTATTGGCCCAGTGCAGAGCAAGTAGTAATCTCTGTATGTCTATAATCAGAATAAAGTCTTGGTCGAATGCAGAGCAAGTAGTAATCTGTGTCTGTCTATAATCAGGATTATGTATCGGTCGAGTGCAGAGCAAGTAGTAATCTCTGTCTGTCTATAATCATAATAAAGTCTTGGTCGAGTGCAGAGCAAGTAGTAATCTGTGTCTGTCTGTATAGGGTTTATGGTGAGGTCAAGCCGTACCACTGTCTTCCCCTCTGTTTGCATGGTGTTACCACTGACCTTTCCACCCAGAAGTACTTGACCTCACCTCAGATTAAAGGTCATTCTGATGCCCATCCTCCATCCTTTGAAGGGAGGGCACATAGTAAGATAACAGGTGATGCTGCTATACTGTAACAGAGTATAGCAGTGTATATTTGTAGGTAGCTGAGTGGTAGGTGTATATTTGTAGGTAGCTGAGTGGTAGGTGTATATTTGTAGGTAGCTGAGTGGTAGGTGTATATTTGTAGGTAGCTGAGTGGTAGGTGTATATTTGTAGGTAGCTGAGTGGTAGGTGTATATTTGTAGGTAGCTGAGTGGTAGGTGTATATTTGTAGGTAGCTGAGTGGTAGGTGTATATTTGTAGGTAGCTGAGTGGTAGGTGTATATTTGTAGGTAGCTGAGTGGTAGGTGTATATTTGTAGGTAGCTGAGTGGTAGGTGTATATTTGTAGGTAGCTGAGTGGTAGGTGTATATTTGTAGGTAGCTGAGTGGTAGGTGTATATTTGTAGGTAGCTGAGTGGTAGGTGTATATTTGTAGGTAGCTGAGTGGTAGGTGTATATTTGTAGGTAGCTGATTGGTAGGTGTATATTTGTAGGTAGCTGAGTGGTAGGTGTATATTTGTAGGTAGCTGAGTGGTAGGTGTATATTTGTAGATAGCTGAGTGGTAGGTGTATATTTGTAGGTAGCTGAGTGGTAGGTGTATATTTGTAGGTAGCTGAGTGGTAGGTGTATATTTGTAGATAGCTGAGTGGTAGGTGTATATATGTAGGTAGCTGATTGGTAGGTGTATATTTGTAGGTAGCTGAGTGGTAGGTGTATATTTGTAGGTAGCTGATTGGTAGGTGTATATTTATAGGTAGCTGAGTGGTAGAACAGGGCTCCGGGCAGCCGAGCGGAAATGGAGGAAAACTCGCCTCCCTGCGGACCTGGCATCCTTTCACTCCCTCCTCTCTACATTTTCCTCCTCTGTCTCTGCTGCTAAAGCCACTTTCTACCATTCTAAATTCCAAGCATCTGCCTCTAACCCTAGGAAGCTCTTTGCCACCTTCTCCTCCCTCCTGAATCCTCCCCCCTCCCTCCTCCCTCTCTGCAGATGACTTCGTCAACCATTTTGAAAAGAAGGTCGATGACATCCGATCCTCGTTTGCTAAGTCAAACGACACCGCTGGTTCTGCTCACACTGCCCTACCCTATGCTCTGACCTCTTTCTCCCCTCTCTCTCCAGATGAAATCTCGCGTCTTGTGACGGCCGGCCGCCCAACAACCTGCCCGCTTGACCCTATCCCCTCCTCTCTTCTCCAGACCATTTCCGGAGACCTTCTCCCTTACCTCACCTCGCTCATCAACTCATCCCTGACCGCTGGCTACGTCCCTCCCGTCTTCAAGAGAGCGAGAGTTGCACCCCTTCTGAAAAAACCTACACTCGATCCCTCCGATGTCAACAACTACAGACCAGTATCCCTTCTCTCTTTTCTCTCCAAAACTCTTGAGCGTGCCGTCCTTGGCCAGCTCTACCGCTATCTCTCTCAGAATGACCTTCTTGATCCAAATCAGTCAGGTTTCAAGACTAGTCATTCAACTGAGACTGCTCTTCTCTGTATCACGGAGGCGCTCCGCACTGCTAAAGCTAACTCTCTCTCCTCTGCTCTCATCCTTCTAGACCTATCGGCTGCCTTCGATACTGTGAACCATCAGATCCTCCTCTCCACCCTCTCCGAGTTGGGCATCTCCGGCGCGGCCCACGCTTGGATTGCGTCCTACCTGACAGGTCGCTCCTACCAGGTGGCGTGGCGAGAATCTGTCTCCTCACCACGCGCTCTCACCACTGGTGTCCCCCAGGGCTCTGTTCTAGGCCCTCTCTTATTCTCGCTATACACCAAGTCACTTGGCTCTGTCATAACCTCACATGGTCTCTCCTATCATTGCTATGCAGACGACACACAATTAATCTTCTCCTTTCCCCCTTCTGATGACCAGGTGGCGAATCGCATCTCTGCATGTCTGGCAGACATATCAGTGTGGATGACGGATCACCACCTCAAGCTGAACCTCAGCAAGACGGAGCTCCTCTTCCTCCCGGGAAGGACTGCCCGTTCCATGATCTCGCCATCACGGTTGACAACTCCATTGTGTCCTCCTCCCAGAGCGCTAAGAACCTTGGCGTGATCCTGGACAACACCCTGACGTTCTCAACTAACATCAAGGCGGTGTCCCGTTCCTGTAGGTTCATGCTCTACAACATCCGCAGAGTACGACCCTGCCTCACACAGGAAGCGGCGCAGGTCCTAATCCAGGCACTTGTCATCTCCCGTCTTGATTACTGCAACTCGCTGTTGGCTGGGCTCCCTGTCTGTGCCATTAAACCCCTACAACTCATCCAGAACGCCGCAGCCCGTCTGGTGTTCAACCTTCCCAAGTTCTCTCACGTCACCCCGCTCCTCCGCTCTCTCCACTGGCTTCCAGTTGAAGCTCGCATCCGCTACAAGACCATGGTGCTCGCCTACGGAGCTGTGAGGGGAACGGCACCTCAGTACCTCCAGGCTCTGATCAGGCCCTACACCCAAACAAGGGCACTGCGTTCATCCACCTCTGGCCTGCTCGCCTCCCTACCACTGAGGAAGTACAGTTCCCGCTCAGCCCAGTCAAAACTGTTCGCTGCTCTGGCCCCCAATGGTGGAACAAACTCCCTCACGACGCCAGGACAGCGGAGTCAATCACCACCTTCCGGAGACACCTGAAACCCCACCTCTTCAAGGAATACCTAGGATAGGGTAAGTAAGGGTAAGTAATCCTTCTCACCCCCCTTCTCCCCCAACAAGATTTAGATGCAAGTGGCTGTTCCACTGGTTGTCATAAGGTGTATGCACCAATTTGTAAGTCGCTCTGGATAAGAGCGTCTGCTAAATGACTTAAATGTAAATGTAAATGGTAGATGTATATTTGTAGGTAGCTGAGTGGTAGGTGTATATTTGTAGATAGCTGAGTGGTAGGTGTATATTTGTAGGTAGCTGATTGGTAGGTGTATATTTGTAGGTAGCTGAGTGGTAGATGTATATTTGTAGGTAGCTGAGTGGTAGGTGTATATTTGTAGATAGCTGAGTGGTAGGTGTATATTTGTAGGTAGCTGAGTGGTAGGTGTATATTTGTAGGTAGCTGAGTGGTAGGTGTATATTTGTAGGTAGCTGAGTGGTAGGTGTATATTTGTAGGTAGCTGAGTGGTAGGTGTATATTTGTAGATAGCTGAGTGGTAGGTGTATATTTGTAGGTAGCTGAGTGGTAGGTGTATATTTGTAGGTAGCTGAGTGGTAGGTGTATATTTGTAGATAGCTGAGTGGTAGGTGTATATTTGTAGGTAGCTGAGTGGTAGGTGTATATTTGTAGGTAGCTGAGTGGTAGGTGTATATTTGTAGATAGCTGAGTGGTAGGTGTATATATGTAGGTAGCTGATTGGTAGGTGTATATTTGTAGGTAGCTGAGTGGTAGGTGTATATTTGTAGGTAGCTGATTGGTAGGTGTATATTTGTAGGTAGCTGAGTGGTAGGTGTATATTTGTAGGTAGCTGATTGGTAGGTGTATATTTGTAGGTAGCTGAGTGGTAGGTGTATATTTGTAGGTAGCTGAGTGGTAGGTGTATATTTGTAGGTAGCTGAGTGGTAGGTGTATATTTGTAGATAGCTGAGTGGTAGGTGTATATATGTAGGTAGCTGATTGGTAGGTGTATATTTGTAGGTAGCTGAGTGGTAGGTGTATATTTGTAGGTAGCTGATTGGTAGGTGTATATTTGTAGGTAGCTGAGTGGTAGGTGTATATTTGTAGGTAGCTGATTGGTAGGTTTATATTTGTAGGTAGCTGAGTGGTAGGTGTATATTTGTAGGTAGCTGAGTGGTAGGTGTATATTTGTAGGTAGCTGAGTGGTAGGTGTATATTTGTAGGTAGCTGATTGGTAGGTGTATATTTGTAGGTAGCTTAGTGGTAGGTGTATATTTGTAGGTAGCTGAGTGGTAGGTGTATATTAGTAGGTAGCTGATTGGTAGGTGTATATTTGTAGGTAGCTGAGTGGTAGGTGTATATTTGTAGGTAGCTGAGTGGTAGGTGTATATTTGTAGGTAGCTGAGTGGTAGGTGTATATTTGTAGGTAGCTGAGTGGTAGGTGTATATTTGTAGGTAGCTGATTGGTAGGTGTATATTTGTAGGTAGCTGAGTGGTAGGTGTATATTTGTAGGTAGCTGAGTGGTAGGTGTATATTTGTAGGTAGCTGAGTGGTAGGTGTATATTTGTAGGTAGCTGATTGGTAGGTGTATATTTGTAGGTAGCTTAGTGGTAGGTGTATATTTGTAGGTAGCTGAGTGGTAGGTGTATATTAGTAGGTAGCTGATTGGTAGGTGTATATTTGTAGGTAGCTGAGTGGTAGGTGTATATTTGTAGGTAGCTGAGTGGTAGGTGTATATTTGTAGGTAGCTGAGTGGTAGGTGTATATTTGTAGGTAACTGATTGGTAGGTGTATATTTGTAGGTAGCTGAGTGGTAGGTGTATATTTGTAGGTAGCTGATTGGTAGGTGTATATTTGTAGGTAGCTGAGTGGTAGGTGTATATTTGTAGGTAGCTGAGTGGTAGGTGTATATTTGTAGGTAGCTGAGTGGTAGGTGTATATTTGTAGGTAGCTGATTGGTAGGTGTATATTTGTAGGTAGCTTAGTGGTAGGTGTATATTTGTAGGTAGCTGAGTGGTAGGTGTATATTAGTAGGTAGCTGATTGGTAGGTGTATATTTGTAGGTAGCTGAGTGGTAGGTGTATATTTGTAGGTAGCTGAGTGGTAGGTGTATATTTGTAGGTAGCTGAGTGGTAGGTGTATATTTGTAGGTAGCTGAGTGGTAGGTGTATATTTGTAGGTAGCTGAGTGGTAGGTGTATATTTGTAGGTAGCTGATTGGTAGGTGTATATTTGTAGGTAGCTGAGTGGTAGGTGTATATTTGTAGATAGCTGAGTGGTCCTTCTGTAGCTCAGTTGGTAGAGCATGGCGCTTGTAACGCCAGCGTAGTGGGTTCGATCCCGGGACCACCCATACGTAGAATGTATGCACACATGACTGTAAGTCGCTTTGGATAAAAGCGTCTGCTAAATGGCATATATTATTATTATTATTATATTATGGTAGGTGTATATTTGTAGGTAGCTGAGTGGTAGGTGTATATTTGTAGGTAGCTGAGTGGTAGGTGTATATTTGTAGGTAGCTGATTGGTAGGTGTATATTTGTAGGTAGCTGAGTGGTAGGTGTATATTTGTAGGTAGCTGAGTGGTAGGTGTATATTTGTAGGTAGCTGAGTGGTAGGTGGTATACACCTACCACTCAGCTACCTACAATATTTATAGGTAGCTGAGTGGTAGGTGTGTCTCCGTAGGTAGCTGAGTGGTAAGTGTGTCTCCGTAGGTAGCTGAGTGGTAGGTGTATATTTATAGGTAGCTGAGTGGTAGGTGTGTCTCCGTAGGTAGCTGAGTGGTAGGTGGATATTTATAGGTAGCTGAGTGGTAGGTGTATATTTGTAGGTAGCTTTGTAGGTAGCTGAGTGGTAAGTGTATATTTGCAGGTAGCTGAGTGGAGGTGTATATTTATAGGTAGCTGAGTGGTAGGTGTATATTTACAGGTAGCTGAGTGGTAGGTGGATAATTGTAGGTAGCTGTAGAGGAAGGTGTATATTTGCAGGTAGCTGAGCAGTAGGTGTGTCTCCGTAGGTAGCTGAGTGGTACGTGAGTTTCTGTAGGTAGCTGAGTGGTAGGTGAGTCTTCGTAGGTAGCTGAGTGGTAGCTGTATATTTGCAGGTAGCTGAGTGGAGGTGTATATTTGTAGGGAGCTGAGTGGAGGTGTATATTTGTAGGTAGCTGAGAGGTAGGTGTATATCTGCAGGTAGCTGAACAGTAGGTGTGTCTCCGTAGGTAGCTGAGTGGTAGGTGTATATTTGTAGGTGGGTGAGTGGTAGGTGTATATTTGCCTAGTAGCTGAGTGGTAGGTGTATATTTGCAGGTAGCTGAGTGGTAGGTGTATATTTGAAGGTAGCTGAGTGGTAGGTGTATATTTGAAGGTAGCTGAGTGGTAGGTGTATAATTGTAGGTATCTGAGTATTAGGTGTATATTTGTAGGTGGGTGAGTGGTAGGTGTATATTTGCAGGTAGCTGAGTGGTAGGTGTATATTTGCAGGTAGCTGAGTGGTAGGTGTATATTTGAAGGTAGCTGAGTGGTAGGTGTATAATTGTAGGTAGCTGAGTGGTAGGTGTATATTTGTAGGTAGCTGAGTGGTAGGTGTATATTTGTAGGTAGCTGAGTGGTAGGTGTATATTTGTAGGTAGCTGAGTATTAGGTGTATATTTGAAGGTAGCTGAGTGGTAGGTGTATATTTGTAGGTAGCTGAGTGGTAGGTGTATATTTGTAGGTAGCTGAGTGGTAGGTGTATATTTGTAGGTAGCTGAGTGGTAGGTGTATATTTGTAGGTAGCTGAGTGGTAGGTGTATATTTGTAGGTAGCTGAGTGATAGGTGTATATTTGTAGGTAGCTGAGTGGTAGGTGGATATTTGTAGGTAGCTGAGAGGAAGGTGTATATTTGCAGGTAGCTGAGCAGTAGGTGTATATTTGTAGGTAGCTGAGTGGTAGGTGTATATTTGTAGGTAGCTGAGTATTAGGTGTATATTTGAAGGTAGCTGAGAGATAGGTGTATATTTGTAGGTAGCTGAGTGGTAGGTGTATATTTGTAGGTAGCTGAGTGATAGGTGTATATTTGTAGGTAGCTGGTCTAAAGTAGTGCACTACTTCTCCATGGACCCTTGGTCTCAAGTAGTGCACTACTTCTCCATGGACCCTTGGTCTCAAGTAGTGCACTACTTCTCCATGGACCATTGGTCTAAAATAGTGCACTACTTTTCCATGGACCCTTGGTCTAAAATAGTGCACTACTTTTCCATGGACCCTTGGTCTCAAGTAGTGCACTACTTCTCCATGGACCCTTGGTCTAAAGTAGTGCACTATTAGATGGCTGGTCTAAAGTAGTGCACTACTTCTCCATGGACCCTTGGTCTAAAGTAGTGCACTATTAGATGGCTGGTCTAAAGTAGTGCACTATTAGATGGCTGGTCTAAAGTAGTGCACTACTTCTCCATGGACCCTTGGTGTAAAGTTGTGCACTACTCAGGGAATAGGGCACCATTTGTGACGCCCCGACACACTTCCAGGAGATATGCTGTCTGACCTAGACTGAGCCGTGTCAGAGAGAGTGAGTGAGCAGCAAATCAGACAATGTTTATATTCATGAGAGTTATCACAATTGTTTAGCTTCTCTATCTGTTTGCATCATAGCTCTCTATCTTCCAACTCCAAATTGCATCGTATTGTCGTCATGATATTGTCGTATTTCCCAGCATTTCAACGTTTTAGGCTACTTGGGAGTGGACGGATGCAATCAAATTGTTTTCTGGATTCTGCTGGATTGTGTTTTGTGGAACCCAGGAGTGCTGTGGAATCAACAGTGGGCCACATCTGTGATTGCGAAAGAGATTCACCCTTCAACACTGGCTTAAGTCCCAAATAGCACCCTTTTCTGTATAGGCTACAGTGCACAATGGGCTCTGGTCAAAAGTAGTGCACTGTATATAGGGAATAGGGTTCCATTTGGAATTCAGACACTGTCTGCCCGGATCCATCATGATTGAGAAGGTGTGAAAAGCGAAACAGAATCGTCCGTGGCCTAATGGGCATTCTCTGTCCATCACCATCATTTGAGACCCCTTTCCTCTGCTCCCTGCTCCTCCTCCTCTCCACTCCACCACCTTCCCCCTCCTCCGCTCTCCCCCTCCTCCCCTCTCTCCTCCTCCCCTCCTCCTCCTCCCCACTCCACCTCCTCCTCACTCCCCCTCCTCCTCCTCCTTTTCCCCACTCCCCACTCCTACACCCCACTCCTCCTCCCCAATCCTACTCCTCCCCACTCCTCCTCCTCCTCCCCACTCCCACTCCTCCTCCTCCTCCCCACTCCCCCCCCTCCCCCTCCTCCTCCTTCTCCTCCTCCTCCCCACTCCTACACCCCACTCCTCCTCCCCACTCCTCCTCCTCCCCACTCCCCACTGCTCCTCCCCACTCCTCCTCCTCCTTCCCACTCCTCCTCCTTCCCACTCCACCTCCTCCCCTGTCCTCCTCCTTTCCGCTTATTTTCCTCCCCACACCTCCTCCCAGTCCCCACACCTCCCCCTCCTCCCTGCTCTTCCTCCTCCCCACAACCCCTCCTCCTCCCCACTCCTACTCCCCACACCTCCTCCTCCCTGCTCTTCCTCCTGCCCACGCCTCCTCCTCCTCCCTGCTCTTCCTCCTGCCCACGCCTCCTCCTCCTCCCTGCTTCTCCTCCTTCCCACTCCTCCTCCTCCTCCCTGCTTCTCCTCCTCCCTGCTCCTCCTCCCACACCTCCTCCCACACCTCCTCCCCACACCTCCTCCCCACTCCTCCTCCCCACACCTCCTCCCCACACCTCCTCCCCACACCTCCTCCCCACTCCTCCTCCCCACACCTCCTCCCTGCTCCTCCTCCCCACACCTCCTCCCTGCTCCTCCTATTGTTTGTCTTCTCTAGTCTTTTTTGTTTTGAGAGGTAGGAGGAAAATGTCTGTGTTTTTGCCAAAAGGCAGATGCCACTCTGGTGATTTGAATATTATAATACGTAGCAGAGACCTGCTATGCACAACTGATAAACTCCTCGGTATGCAAATGTCAAGCAATTAAAACTGCAACACAGCCCGGAGACTTTTAGCATTTACAGGCTCACCACGCTTCTCAGTGACCCACACTACTGCAAATATGACATCTCACCACTGTATAAGTTAGAGGACTACTGGATCCATAGTTTTACCCTAATTTACCCTTCGCCAATGCTGTTGTTTCCTTCATGAGTCAGCGTCAATGAGCTCTTTTCATTGGCCAGTAGTTTGACTCAGTAGACCTCATCCCTGCTTCTCCTCTTCCCGCCTCCTCCTCCCCACTCCTCCTCCCCACTCCTCCTTTTCACACCTCCTCCTCCTCCCTGCTTCTCCTCCTCCCTGCTCCTCCTCCCCACTCTTCCTTTTCACACCTCCTCCTCCTCCTCCCTGCTTCTCCTCCACCCTCCTCCTCCTCCCCACTCCTTCTCCCCACATGCCAGTAGTTTGACTCAGTAGACCTCATCCCTGGTTCTCCTCCTCCCTGCTCCTCCTCCCCACTCCTCCTTTTCACACCTCCTCTTCCTCCCTGCTTCTCCGCCTTCCCACTCCTCCTCCCCACATGCCAGTAGTTTGACTCAGTAGACCTCATCCCTGGTTCTCCTCCTCCCTGCTCCTCCTCCCCACTCCTCCTTTTCACACCTCCTCTTCCTCCCTGCTTCTCCTCCTTCCCACTCCTCCTCCTTCCCACTCCTCCTCCTCCCCACTCCTCCTCCTCCCCAATCCTCCTCCTTCCCACTCCCCCTCCTTCCCACTCCTCCTCCTCCCCACTCCTCCTCCCCACATGCCAGTAGTTTGAAGAAGTAGACCCACGTGTTCTGAATTGACCCCGGACCCATATGGTTGTGTTTAAATTCCCGCATTTGTTTTTGAGCCCAGGTCAAACCTGCAATAGCAATGTTGATGTGCAATGTCCAAAACTCAAGGAAACGGCAACGTAAAGTGTCTCCGCTCCGTCACCACGGCAACGTAAAGTGTCTCCGCTCCTTCACCAGGCAACGTAAAGTGTCTCCGCTCCGTCACCACGGCAACGTAAAGTGTCTCCGCTCCGTCACCAGGCAACGTAAAGTGTCTCCGCTCCATCACCACGGCAACGTAAAGTGTCTCCGCTCCGTCACCAGGCAACGTAAAGTGTCTCCGCTCCGTCACCACGGCAACGTAAAGTGTCTCCGCTCCCACGGCAACGTAAAGTGTCTCCGCTCCACGCTCAGGCAACGAAAGTGTCTCTGCTCCGCCACCAGGCAACGAGTGCTCCCGCCCGCCACCACGTGCAATGTAAGCGTTCCGTCTGGGTCACTACGGCAACGTAGTGTCTCAACAGGCGCTGCGCCACTACAGGCCGCCAGAACAGCTTTCAACGCACTCTTGGCATAGAGATTCTACGAGGGTCTGGGGAAAAAACTATTGGAGGAGATACCGCTCGTCCACGAGAAACTACATCATTTGGTGTGTTGTTGCACTCTATAGAATCTACCACAGACACACAAACACACACACACACAAATAATATTTTTCGAAGGCTTAACAATCTCTTTAACCTGTCTCCTCACCTTCATCGACACCGATCAAGAGGATTTAACAAGTAAGAAACAGCAGGGTTCTAAGCTCTAAATGTTCCTCTGTTCTCTGTTCTCAAAGCCAGCAGACAGAAGACACGGCTGTTGTCAAAGCTGGACCCACCGAGTCACTCCTGTCTGACGGTGTTAAATCTATAACAGCCGTCAGAGCAGAGTCCGGTGGGACAAACAGACGTCACCCTTCTTTCAATAAAGGGATTATCTGGTTGATCTGACCGAGCTATTACATAGAACTCTCACAAGAGCCTGTTGAAGAGCCTGTTTGTTCTCGTCTTGATCCTTATCTGTGGATGCTATATCTTTAGGATGGGACTAGTAGCCAGGTTTCTAACACGGGTTAGGATGTACTGTGTAAAAAGCATAACCATTTATGGGGTAAACATGACTTTATATTATTATATTTGGATCACGTGAACCAAGTGTTTGATATGTGTATAACCCCTTCCTAGGTCAGCTGTATAATCCTTCCTATGGGTGGCTATTATCTAATATAATCCCCTTCCTATAGGCCAGCTGTTCTCTGTAATCCCCCTATAGACCAGCTGTTCTCTGTATAATCCCTTCCTATAGGTCAGCTGTTCTCTGTATAATCCCTTCCTATAGGTCAGTTGTTCTCTGTATAATCCCCTTCCTATAGGTCAGCTGTTCTCTGTATAATCCCTTCCTATAGGTCAGCTGTTCTCTGTATAATCCTTCCTATAGGCCAGCTGTTCTCTGTATAACCCCTTCCTATAGGTCAGCTGTTCTCTGTATAATCCCTTCCTATAGGCCAGTTCTCTGTATAATCCCCTTCCTATAGGTCACTCATAATCCCTTCCTATAGGCCAGCTGTTATCTGTATAATCCTCTATAGTCCAGCTGTTAGGCCAGCTGTTCTCTGATAATCCCTTCCTATAGGCCAGCTGTTCTCTGTATAATCCCTTCCTATAGGCCAGCTGTTCTCTGTATAATCCCTTCCTATAGGTCAGCTGTTCTCTGTATAATCCCTTCCTATAGGCCAGCTGTTCTCTGTATAATCCCTTCCTATAGGCCAGCTGTTCTCTGTATAATCCCTTCCTATAGGCCAGCTGTTCTCTGTATAATCCCTTCCTATAGGTCAGCTGTTCTCTGTATAATCCCTTCCTATAGGCCAGCTGTTCTCTGTATAATCCCTTCCTATAGGCCAGCTGTTCTCTGTATAATCCCTTCCTATAGGCCAGCTGTTCTCTGTATAATCCCTTCCTATAGGTCAGCTGTTCTCTGTATAATCCCTTCCTATAGGCCAGCTGTTCTCTGTATAATCCCTTCCTATAGACCAGCTGTTCTCTGTATAATCCCTTCCTATAGGCCAGCTGTTCTCTGTATAATCCCTTCCTATAGGCCAGCTGTTCTCTGTATAATCCCTTCCTATAGGCCAGCTGTTCTCTGTATAATCCCTTCCTATAGACCAGCTGTTCTCTGTATAATCCCTTCCTATAGGTCAGCTGTTCTCTGTATAATCCCTTCCTATAGGCCAGCTGTTCTCTGTATAATCCCTTCCTATAGGTCAGCTGTTCTCTGTATAATCCCTTCCTATAGGCCAGCTGTTCTCTGTATAATCCCTTCCTATAGACCAGCTGTTCTCTGTATAATCCCTTCCTATAGGCCAGCTGTTCTCTGTATAATCCCTTCCTATAGGCCAGCTGTTCTCTGTATAATCCCTTCCTATAGGCCAGCTGTTCTCTGTATAATCCCTTCCTATAGACCAGCTGTTCTCTGTATAATCCCTTCCTATAGGTCAGCTGTTCTCTGTATAATCCCTTCCTATAGGCCAGCTGGTCTCTGTATAATCCCTTCCTATAGGCCAGCTGTTCTCTGTATAATCCCTTCCTATAGACCAGCTGTTCTCTGTATAATCCCCTTCCTATAGGCCAGCTGTTCTCTGTATAATCCCTTCCTATAGACCAGCTGTTCTCTGTATAATCCCTTCCTATAGGCCAGTTGTTCTCTGTATAATCCCTTCCTATAGACCAGCTGTTCTCTGTATAATCCATTCCTATAGGCCAGCTGTTCTCTGTATAATCCCTTCCTATAGACCAGTTGTTCTCTGTATAATCCCTTCCTATAGGCCAGCTGTTCTCTGTATAATCCCTTCCTATAGGCCAGCTGTTCTCTGTATAATCCCTTCCTATAGGCCAGCTGTTCTCTGTATAATCCCTTCCTATAGGCCAGCTGTTCTCTGTATAATCCCTTCCTATAGGCCAGCTGTTCTCTGTATAATCCCTTCCTATAGGCCAGCTGTTCTCTGTATAATCCCTTCCTATAGGCCAGCTGTTCTCTGTATAATCCCTTCCTATAGACCAGTTGTTCTCTGTATAATCCCCCTATAGACCAGCTGTTCTCTGTATAATCCCTTCCTATAGAACAGCTGTTCTCTGTATAATCCATTCCTATAGGCCAGCTGTTCTCTGTATAATCCCTTTCTATAGGCCAGCTGTTCTCTGTATAATCCCTTCCTATAGGCCAGCTGTTCTCTGTATAATCCCTTCCTATAGGCCAGCTGTTCTCTGTATAATCCCTTCCTATAGGACAGCTGTTCTCTGTATAATCCCTTCCTAGCTGTTCTCTGTATAATCCCTTCCTATAGACCAGCTGTTCTCTGTATAACCCCTTCCTATAGGCCAGCTGTTCTCTGTATAATCCCTTCCTATAGGCCAGCTGTTCTCTGTATAATCCCTTCCTATAGACCAGCTGTTCTCTGTATAATCCCTTCCTATAGGCCAGCTGTTCTCTGTATAATCCCCCTATAGACCAGCTGTTCTCTGTATAATCCCTTCCTATAGGCCAGCTGTTCTCTGTATAATCCCTTCCTATAGGCCAGCTGTTCTCTGTATAATCCCTTCCTATAGA
Source organism: Oncorhynchus keta (assembly GCF_023373465.1). Taxonomy (NCBI): domain Eukaryota; kingdom Metazoa; phylum Chordata; class Actinopteri; order Salmoniformes; family Salmonidae; genus Oncorhynchus; species Oncorhynchus keta. The sequence goes on from NW_026281223.1 coordinate 86,499, forward strand.
CCAGCTGTTCTCTGTATAATCCCTTCCTATAGACCAGCTGTTCTCTGTATAATCCCTTCCTATAGGCCAGCTGTTCTCTGTATAATCCCTTCCTATAGGCCAGCTGTTCCCTGTATAATCCCTTCCTATAGACCAGCTGTTCTCTGTATAATCCCTTCCTATAGGCCAGCTGTTCTCTGTATAATCCCTTCCTATAGGCCAGCTGTTCTCTGTATAATCCCTTCCTATAGGCCAGCTGTTCTCTGTATAATCCCTTCCTATAGGCCAGCTGTTCTCTGTATAATCCCTTCCTATAGGCCAGCTGTTCTCTGTATAATCCCTTCCTATAGACCAGCTGTTCTCTGTATAATCCCTTCCTATAGGACAGCTGTTCTCTGTATAATCCCTTCCTATAGGACAGCTGTTCTCTGTATAATCCCTTCCTATAGACCAGCTGTTCTCTGTATAATCCCTTCCTATAGACCAGCTGTTCTCTGTATAATCCCTTCCTATAGGCCAGCTGTTCTCTGTATAATCCCTTCCTATAGGCCAGCTGTTCTCTGTATAATCCCTTCCTATAGGCCAGCTGTTCTCTGTATAATCCCTTCCTATAGGCCAGCTGTTCTCTGTATAATCCCTTCCTATAGGCCAGCTGTTCTCTGTATAATCCCTTCCTATAGACCAGCTGTTCTCTGTATAATCCCTTCCTATAGGACAGCTGTTCTCTGTATAATCCCTTCCTATAGGCCAGCTGTTCTCTGTATAATCCCTTCCTATAGGCCAGCTGTTCTCTGTATAATCCCTTCCTATAGACCAGCTGTTCTCTGTATAATCCCTTCCTATAGGCCAGCTGTTCTCTGTATAATCCCTTCCTATAGGCCAGCTGTTCTCTGTATAATCCCTTCCTATAGACCAGCTGTTCTCTGTATAATCCCTTCCTATAGACCAGCTGTTCTCTGTATAATCCCTTCCTATAGGACAGCTGTTCTCTGTATAATACCTTCCTATAGGCCAGCTGTTCTCTGTATAATCCCTTCCTATAGGCCAGCTGTTCTCTGTATAATCCCTTCCTATAGGCCAGCTGTTCTCTGTATAATCCCTTCTTATAGGCCAGCTGTTCTCTGTATAATCCCTTCCTATAGGCCAGCTGTTCTCTGTATAATCCCTTCCTATAGGACAGCTGTTCTCTGTATAATCCCTTCCTATAGGCCAGCTGTTCTCTGTATAATCCCTTCCTATAGACCAGCTGTTCTCTGTATAATCCCTTCCTATAGACCAGCTGTTCTCTGTATAACCCATTTCCTATATGCCAGCTGATCTCTGTACAATCCCTTCCTATAGGCCAGCTGTTCTCTGTATAATCCCTTCCCATAGGCCAGTGCCTTTATCACATTACTCAAATCAAATTGTTTTTGTCAATTGCTTACTTAACAACATTGCAGTTAAAAAATATAGATGTGTTTAGAAAGTATTTATTCAAATAAACTGAAGTACTAAAATATATAATATACACTGCTCAAAAAAATAAAGGGAACACTTAAACAACACAATGTAACTCCAAGTCAATCACACTTCTGTGAAATCAAACTGTCCACTTAGGAAGCAACACTGATTGACAATACATTTCACATGCTGTTGTGCAAATGGAATAGAAAACATGTGGAAATTATAGGCATTTAGCAAGACACCCCCAATAAAGGAGTGGTTCTGCAGCTGGTGACCACAGACCACTTCTCAGTTTCTATGCTTCCTGGCTGATGTTTTGGTCACTTTTGAATGCTGGCGGTGCTTTCACTCTAGTGGTAGAATGAGATGGAGTCTACAACCCACGACACGTGGCTCAGGTAGTGCAGCTCATCCAGGATGGCACATCAATGCGAGCTGTGGCAAGAAGGTTTGCTGTGTCTTTCAAGCGTAGTGTCCAGAGCATGGAGGCGCTACCTCCAGCAGGCCACAAATGTGCATGTGTCTGCTCAAACGGTCAGAAACAGACTCCATGAGGGTGGTATGAGGGCCCCACGTCCACAGGTGGGGGTTGTGCTTACAGCCCAACACCGTGCAGGATGTTTGACATTTGCCAGAGAACACCAAGATTGGCAAATTCGCCACTGGCGCCCTGTGCTCTTCACAGATGAAAGCAGGTTCACACTGAGCACATGTGACTGACGTGACACTCTGAGACGCCGTGAGAACATTCTGCTGCCTGCAACATCCTCCAGCATGACCGGTTTGGCGGTGGGTCAGTCATGGTGGGGTGGCATTTCTTTGGGGGCCGCACAGCCCTCCATGTGCCCGCCAGAGGTAGCCTGGACTGCCATTATGTACCGAGGTGAGATCCTCAGACCCCCTTGTGAGACCATATGCTGGTGTGGTTGGCCCTGGGATCCTCCTAATGCAAGACAATGCTAGATCTCATGTGACCTCATGTGACTCAAATCCAGACCTCCATGGGTTGATAACTTGATTCCCATTGATAATTTTTGTGTGATTTGTAGCACATTCAACTATGTAAAGAAAAACGTTTTTAAAATAAGAATATTTTAGTCATTCAGATCTAGGATGTGTTATTTTATTGTTCCCTTTATTTTTTGAGCAGTGTATAAATATATTTTTTAATTACAAATAAAATATACAAATAATTAAGAAACACACAATAGCACAATTGTCTCGGAGCCCATAAAACGTCAGCCATCTCCTCTTGCGCAAATCCTTGGTCTTTCACAATGTATACCGGGATGAATTCACATTCGCCATTTTACATTTACTCTACTTTTACCGCCTCACAAAATCTAATAAATACTACGAATACATTCAGTAACATGAGAAGAGTAATCATGGGACATTTGGGGTAGGTGCAACAGAAGACAACAAAGAAATTACAAGAGTTTGGGCGAAGTGTGTGTGCAAAGTGTGCCCAGTTCCGACACTTTTTATGACTCAAAGAAGAGTCTTAAACTGTCAGGTGCTATTCTGAGCTCTCCTATCTGTGCCACCTTGAGGAACTAGAACAAGCAAACGTAGTTGTTTTTGTTCGGAACACAGCCCCGCATCCTCGCCATCACACAATTCCTGTAGTTGTTTTTACGCATTTCCGAAAAAGAAAACCCAGTCCATTATACATCCCAATCTGGGTCAGGTGGGCATCGTTTGAAAGTGTGTTCGGTTGCCAACACGGCAACAACAACAACGAAAACATGTTAAGAGTGTTCGGCTTCAACAAAACAAATCAGAGGGTCAGATCGTGATTTTAGTGCGTAGAACAAACAGTGTCACGGGTTCACTCAGACCCGTTCCCGCCACATTTCTTTACAATACCACAAAATTGGCTTATTCTGTTCAGGACAACCCAGGGTATTCCGCCATGTCATCAGGTCACTCACTGTACATCAAACACAGTGATCATAAACGTTGACAATGTATATTACGAGTTTTATGATATGGAAATGTAAAGTGCAAAAACACGCGTTTGTTTGGCTTTCTTTTAATGATATCAAAGCCGTATTTTTACTATAATTCTCAACGTCTCATCTTTCAAAAATACATCGAGGACCTCTTCATTTACAGCTCACTTAGACAACAAAACCATTTATAAAGGTTGCCCAAATAGCGGGAGGGATAATTTATTTTGGTGAGGTCTGTCAGCCAAACCACTTAACACCCATATGTCACGAACAGCGCTTTACTGTCACAGCCACGGTGTTTCAATTCAGCCGCGTATCAGTGTCCACATCTGCTCTTCTCTTTTAACCCGTATACGTTGTACGAGTCCAAGAGCTTTAGAATGAGAACTCGGTGAGACAACCTCATATCGCGGTCAAATATGCAAAAATAGGAACATGCCATTCCAGCTGAACAATGGACATGTAGCAGTGAGCAAGAAAATATAGAAAATAATGTTAAACTCATCTAAAATCTAGAAATACCACATCTGACAATAGGGTAATATATATATATATATATATTAGGGTAATTTCTGATTAATAAAATACACACACTTGAACTATTTAGGGATATAACATGTTTGAAAGAATCTCTTCACTTGTGTTGTTTGGAACGTTTGATCACATAACATCGATTTGATTAAATTAATCTACAAATCCTGTGAATATATTTATATTTTGTATGGTTGTTTTTTTTTTACATCAACTTAAGCGTCTTGTCAAATCCTTTGTATCAGCCATACATCTCTCCGTGTGAAGTAATTGCTTAGACGCAGCATGCAGTCCATTAGGCATCGGCGGGTTGGCTATTAAAGTTGCACAAAAAAGCGAGATGGTTTGGCACGACACGACTTTCTAATGTAATTGCTTCTTTGCCAGCGCAAAATATGGAATTACTGTGTGTCATGTGTCATTACAAATCTGTCAGGCTAGCCTAGCGCCTGAGCTACAACACAGACAATTTCAGTATCATTCATGTGTCATTACAAAATCTGTCAGGGCTAGCCTAGCGCTGAGCTACAACACAGACAATTTAGATTCATGTGTCATTACAAATCTGTCAGGCTAGCCTAGCGCTGAGCTACAACACAGACAATTTAGATTCATGTGTCATTACAAATCTGTCAGACTAGCCTAGCGCTGAGCTACAACACAGACAATTTAGATTCATGTATCATTACAAATCTGTCAGGCTAGCCTAGCGCTGAGCTACAACACAGACAATTTAGATTCATGTGTCATTACAAATCTGTCAGGCTAGCCTAGCGCTGAGCTACAACACAGACAATTTAGATTCATGTGTCATTACAAATCTGTCAGGCTAGCCTAGCGCTGAGCTACAACACAGACAATTTAGATTCATGTATCATTACAAATCTGTCAGGCTAGCCTAGCGCTGAGCTACAACACAGACAATTTAGATTCATGTGTCATTACAAATCTGTCAGGCTAGCCTAGCGCTGAGCTACAACACAGACAATTTAGATTCATGTGTCATTACAAATCTGTCAGGCTAGCCTAGCGCTGAGCTACAACACAGACAATTTAGATTCATGTGTCATTACAAATCTGTCAGGCTAGCCTAGCGCTGAGCTACAACACAGACAATTTAGATTCATGTGTCATTACAAATCTGTCAGGCTAGCCTAGCGCTGAGCTACAACACAGACAATTTAGATTAATGTATCATTACAAATCTGTCAGGCTAGCCTAGCGCTGAGCAGCAACACAGACAATTTAGATTCATGTGTCATTACAAATCTGTCAGGCTAGCCTAGCGCTGAGCAGCAACACAGATAATTTAAATTCCGGTTTGTGGAAAGCCACCAAGCATTTAAATGCAATAGACTCTAGTCAATAGACTCTAGTCAATAGACTCTAGTCAATAGACTCTAGTCAATAGACTCTAGTCAACAGACTCTAGTCAACAGACTCTAGTCAATAGACTCTAGTCAACAGACTCTAGTCAATAGACTCTAGTCAATAGACTCTAGTCAATAGACTCTAGTCAACAGACTCTAGTCAATAGACTCTAGTCAATAGACTCTAGTCAATAGACTCTAGTCAATAGACTCTAGTCAACAGACTCTAGTCAATAGACTCTAGTCAATAGACTCTAGTCAATAGACTCTAGTCAATAGACTCTAGTCAATAGACTCTAGTCAATAGACTCTAGTCAATAGACTCTAGTCAACAGACTCTAGTCAATAGACTCTAGTCAATAGACTCTAGTCAATAGACTCTAGTCAACAGACTCTAGTCAATAGACTCTAGTCAACAGACTCTAGTCAATAGACTCTAGTCAACAGACTCTAGTCAATAGACTCTAGTCAATAGACTCTAGTCAATAGACTCTAGTCAATAGACTCTAGTCAATAGACTCTAGTCTGGACCAGACGGTGGATTTTCCTTAACAGCACACGTTGTCACATTTGCATTGAAAATCATAGAACTAATATATATATATATATTTTAAAATGTACACATCATTCTCTCATGCTCTTCCCTGTCATAATGAGGCAAACATAACCGCAATACAAATGTTTCCCTTCAGTTCAGAATTATACTCATTATAGTCACCCTTCACTGCTTTCATATAATACCACCGCGATCGTGTGTCGTTGTACTGGTG
>NW_026281224.1:0-4698 GCF_023373465.1 Oncorhynchus keta
GATTTAACTCACCAGTAAGTGATAAGTAGTGATTTAACTCACCAGTATGTGATAGTAGTGATTTAACTCACCAGTAAGTGATGGTAGTGATTTAACTCACCAGTAAGTGATAAGTAGTGATTTGACTCACGGTAAGTGATGATGGTGATTTAACTCACCAGTATGTGATAGTAGTGATTTAACTCACCAGTATAGTGATAGTAGTGATTTAACTCACCAGTAAGTGATAGTAGTGATTTAACTCACCAGTATGTGATAGTAGTGATTTAACTCACCAGTAAGTGATAGTAGTGATTTAACTCACCAGTAAGTGATAGTAGTGATTTAACTCACCAGTAAGTGATAGTAGTGATTTAACTCACCAGTAAGTGATAGTAGTGATTTAACTCACCAGTAAGTGATAGTAGTGATTTAACTCACCAGTAAGTGATAGTAGTGATTTAACTCACCAGTATGTGATAGTAGTGATTTAACTCACCAGTATGTGATAGTAGTGATTTAACTCACACAGTAAGTGATAGTAGTGATTTAACTCACCAGTAAGTGATAGTAGTGATTTAACTCACCAGTATGTGATAGTAGTGATTTAACTCACCAGTATGTGATAGTAGTGATTTAACTCACCAGTAAGTGATAGTAGTGATTTAACTCACCAGTAAGTGATAGTAGTGATTTAACTCACCAGTAAGTGATAGTAGTGATTTAACTCACCAGTAAGTGATAGTAGTGATTTGACTCACCAGTAGTGATAGTAGTGATTTAACTCACCAGTATGTGATAGTAGTGATTTAACTCACCAGTAAGTGATAGTAGTGATTTAACTCACCAGTAAGTGATAGTAGTGATTTAACTCACCAGTAAGTGATAGTAGTGATTTAACTCACCAGTATGTGATAGTAGTGATTTAACTCACCAGTAAGTGATAGTAGTGATTTAACTCACCAGTAAGTGATAGTAGTGATTTAACTCACCAGTATGTGATAGTAGTGATTTAACTCACCAGTATGTGATAGTAGTGATTTAACTCACCAGTAAGTGATAGTAGTGATTTAACTCACCAGTAAGTGATAGTAGTGATTTGACTCACCAGTATGTGATAGTAGTGATTTAACTCACCAGTAAGTGATAGTAGTGATTTAACTCACCAGTAAGTGATAGTAGTGATTTAACTCACCAGTAAGTGATAGTAGTGATTTAACTCACCAGTAAGTGATAGTAGTGATTTAACTCACCAGTAAGTGATAGTAGTGATTTAACTCACCAGTAAGTGATAGTAGTGATTTAACTCACCAGTATGTGATAGTAGTGATTTAACTCACCAGTAAGTGATAGTAGTGATTTAACTCACCAGTAAGTGATAGTAGTGATTTAACTCACCAGTATGTGATAGTAGTGATTTAACTCACCAGTAAGTGATAGTAGTGATTTAACTCACCAGTAAGTGATAGTAGTGATTTGACTCACCAGTATGTGATAGTAGTGATTTAACTCACCAGTATGTGATAGTAGTGATTTAACTCACCAGTAAGTGATAGTAGTGATTTAACTCACCAGTAAGTGATAGTAGTGATTTAACTCACCAGTAAGTGATAGTAGTGATTTGACTCACCAGTAAGTGATAGTAGTGATTTAACTCACCAGTAAGTGATAGTAGTGATTTAACTCACCAGTAAGTGATAGTAATGATTTAACTTACCAGTATATGATAGTAATGATTTAACTCACCAGTATGTGATAGTAGTGATTTAACTCACCAGTAAGTGATAGTAGTGATTTAACTCACCAGTAAGTGATAGTAGTGATTTAACTCACCAGTATGTGATAGTAGTGATTTAACTCACCAGTAAGTGATAGTAGTGATTTAACTCACCAGTATGTGATAGTAGTGATTTAACTCACCAGTAAGTGATAGTAGTGATTTAACTCACCAGTAAGTGATAGTAGTGATTTAACTCACCAGTATGTGATAGTAGTGATTTAACTCACCAGTAAGTGATAGTAGTGATTTAACTCACCAGTAAGTGATAGTAGTGATTTAACTCACCAGTAAGTGATAGTAGTGATTTAACTCACCAGTAAGTGATAGTAGTGATTTAACTCACCAGTATGTGATAGTAGTGATTTAACTCACCAGTATGTGATAGTAGTGATTTAACTCACCAGTAAGTGATAGTAGTGATTTAACTCACCAGTAAGTGATAGTAGTGATTTAACTCACCAGTATGTGATAGTAGTGATTTAACTCACCAGTAAGTGATAGTAGTGATTTAACTCACCAGTAAGTGATAGTAGTGATTTAACTCACCAGTAAGTGATAGTAGTGATTTAACTCACCAGTAAGTGATAGTAGTGATTTAACTCACCAGTAAGTGATAGTAGTGATTTGACTCACCAGTAAGTGATAGTAGTGATTTAACTCACCCAGTAAGTGATAGTAGTGATTTAACTCACCAGTAAGTGATAGTAGTGATTTAACTCACCCAGTAAGTGATAGTAGTTGATTTAACTCACCAGTATATGATAGTAGTGATTTAACTCACCAGTATGTGATGAAGTAGTGATTTAACTCACCAGTATGTGATAGTAGTGATTTAACTCACCAGTAAGTGATAGTAGTGATTTAACTCACCAGTAAGTGATAGTAGTGATTTAACTCACCAGTAAGTGATAGTAGTGATTTAACTCACCAGTAAGTGGTAGTAGTGATTTAACTCACCAGTATGTGATAGTAGTGATTTAACTCACCAGTAAGTGATAGTAGTGATTTAACTCACCAGTATGTGATAGTAGTGATTTAACTCACCAGTATGTGACCGACAGGCAGATTCCGAGACTCAGAGCTATAAAATGGGATTCAAGTAGAGACCCAGAGCTATAAAATGGGATTAAAGTAGAGACTCAGAGCTATAAAATGGGATTAAAGTAGAGACTCAGAGCTATAAAATGGGATTAAAGTAGAGACTCAGAGCTATAAAATGGGATTAAAGTAGAGACTCAGAGCTATAAAATGGGATTAAAGTAGAGACTCAGAGCTATAAAATGGGATTAAAGATGAGGATTAAAGTAGAGACTCAGAGCTATAAAATGGGATTAAAGTAGAGACTCAGAGCTATAAAATGGGGTTAAGTAGAGACTCAGAGCTATAAAAGTAGAGACTCAGAGCTATAAAATGGGGTTAAAGTAGAGACTCAGAGCTATAAAATGGGATTAAAGTAGAGACTCAGAGCTATAAAATGGGGTTAATAAAGTAGAGACTCAGAGCTATAAAATGGGATTAAAGTAGAGACTCAGAGCTATAAAATGGGATTAAAGTAGAGACTCAGAGCTATAAAATGGGATTAAAGTAGAGACTCAGAGCTATAAAATGGGATTAAAGTAGAGACTCAGAGCTATAAAAAGGTAGATCAACACTACAGTTGGGGAACAATGGGATAAAGTCATTCTGCTTTGATAAACTTGTAACCTCACTTTGTCAGATTGTCGGTTCGTAAACTCAGAGCGTTGTCAGATTGTCTGTTGGTAAACTCAGAGTGTAGCTAACGTTGGCTAACTGGCTAACGTTGACTAACTGGCTAACGTTGGCTAGCTTGCTAGCTACTTGCTCGCTACCAATACATTCTGTTACCATGACCACCAATACATTATGTTACCATGACCAGCAATAAATTATGTTACCATGACACTAGCCACATTCTGTTACTTGCTGGCCTGTACATTATGTTACCATGACCACCAATACCTTATGTTACCATGACCACCAATACCTTATGTTACCATGCCCACCCAAAACCTTATGTTACGTGACCACCAATACCTCATGTTACCGTGACAAACACCTAATCACCTCATATTACCGCAGCCACCAATGACCATCATGTGTTAGCATGACCATGCACCCTGTTCCTACGCAGTACTACTGTTGACAGAGCCCTATGGCACCCTGTTCCCTACGTAGTGCACTACTGTTGACCAGGCCTATGGCACCCTGTTCCCTACATAGTACTACTGTTGACCAGAGCCCTATGCCACCCTATTCCCTCGTCATGCACTACTGTTGACCAGAGCCTGTGGCACTGTTCCTCGTGGCACTGCTGTTGACCAGAGCCCTATGCCACCATTCTACGTAGTGCACTACTGTTGACCAGAGCCCTATGTGCCCTATTCCTACGTAGTACTGTGACCAGAGCCCTATGCCACCCTATTTCCCTACGTAGTGCACTACTGTTGACCAGGAGCCCTATGGCACCCTGTTCCCTACGTAGTGCACTACTGTTGACCAGAGCCCTATGCTGCCCTACCTCGTAGTTCTCTATTGACCAGGCCTGTGACCTGTTCCCTACGTAGTGCACTACTGTTGACCGAGCCCTATGGCACCCTGTTCCCTACGTAGTGCACTACTGTTGACCAGAGGCCCTATGGCACCCTGTTCCCTACGTAGTGCACTACTGTTGACCTCAGGAGCCCTATGGGGTTGTGTGGGTTTGCGCATGCAGCCTCTCGAAGCAAACAGGCCTCCACGGTCCACCTCCCTCTGCATCTCGCTTTTTGAAGTGGGCCGTGTCCAGCCATAGAGGAAAGGTGTTTCATATGGGGCCCGAGCTGATAACACTGCCCCAGACTCCACAGTCGGTTGTCCTTCCACCAAATCTTTTCATCCTCTCTCTCTCTCTCTCGCTTCCTATCCAGGAAAATGAAAGG
>NW_026281225.1:0-18642 GCF_023373465.1 Oncorhynchus keta
CTTATATTAACCCTCGCTGTACCAAACTAAATGCTAGGCTTATATTAACCCTCGCTGTACCAAACTAAATGCTAGGCTTATATTAACCCCGCTGTACTAAACTAAATGCTTATATTAACCCTCGCTGTACCAAACTAAATGCTAGGCTTATATTAACCCTCGCTGTACCAAATTAAATGCTAGGCTTATATTAACCCTCGCTGTACCAAACTAAATGCTAGGCTTATATTAACCCCGCTGTACCAAACTAAATGCTAGGCTTATATTAACCCCCGCTGTACCAAACTAAATGCTAGGCTTATATTAACCCTCGCTGGACCAAACTAAATGCTAGGCTTATATTAACCCCCGCTGTACCAAACTAAATGCTAGGCTTATATTAACCCTCGCTGTACCAAACTAAATGCTAGGCTTATATTAACCCTCGCTGTACCAAACTAAATGCTAGGCTTATATTAACCCCCGCTGTACCAAACTAAATGCTAGGCTTATATTAACCCTCGCTGTACCAAACGAAATGCTAGGCTTATATTAACCCTCGCTGTACCATACTAAATGCTAGGCTTATATTAACCCTCGCTGTACCAAACTAAATGCTAGGCTTATATTAACCCTCGCTGTACCAAACTAAATGCTAGGCTTATATTAACCCCCGCTGTACCAAACTAAATGCTAGGCTTATATTAACCCCCGCTGTACCAAACTAAATGCTAGGCTTATATTAACCCTCGCTGTACCAAACTAAATGCTAGGCTTATATTAACCCCCGCTGTACTAAACCAAATGCTAGGCTTATATTAACCCTCGCTGTAACCAAACTAAATGCTAGGCTTATATTAACCCTCGCTGTACCAAACTAAATGCTAGGCTTATATTAACCCTCGCTGTACCAAACTAAATGCTAGGCTTATATTAACCCTCGCTGTACCAAACTAAATGCTAGGCTTATATTAACCCTCGCTGTACCAAACTAAATGCTAGGCTTATATTAACCCTCGCTGTACCAAACGGAAATGCTAGGCTTATATTAACCTCGCTGTACCAAACGAAATGCTAGGCTTATATTAACCGCTGTACCAAACTAAATGTAAGAGCTTATATTAACCCTCGCTGTACCAAACTAAATGCTAGGCTTATATTAACCGCTGTACTAAACTAAATGCTTATATTAACCCTCGCTGTACCAAACTAAATGCTAGGCTTATATTAACCCCGCTGTACTAAACTAAATGCTTATATTAACCCTCGCTGTACCAAACTAAATGCTAGGCTTATATTAACCCTCGCTGTACCAAACTAATTGCTAGGCTTATATTAACCCTCGCTGTACCAAACTAAATGCTAGGCTTATATTAACCCGCTGTACCAAACTAAATGCTAGGCTTATATTAACCTCGCTGTACCAAACTAAATGCTATAATAACCCCCTGTACCAAACAAAATGCTAGGCTTATATTAACCCTCGCTGTACCAAACTAAATGCTAGGCTTATATTAACCCTCGCTGTACCAAACAAAATACTAGAGCATTATATTAACCTCGCTGTACCAAACTAAATGCTAGGCTTATGCTAACCCTAAGCTGTACCAAACTAAATGCTAGGCTTATATTAACCCTCGCTGTACCAAACTAAATGCTAGGCTTATATTAACCCTCGCTGTACCAAACAAAATGCTAGGCTTATATTAACCCTCGCTGTACTAAACTAAATACTTATATTAACCCTCGCTGTACCAAACTAAATGCTAGGCTTATATTAGCCCTCGCTGTACCAAATTCGAAATGCTGAGCTTATATTAACCCTCGCTGTGCCAAAATTAAATGCTAGGCTTATATTAACCTCGCTGTACCAAACTAAATGCTAGGCTTATATTAACCCCGCTGTACCAAACTAAATAGGCTTATATTAACCCCCCGCTGGACCAAACTAAATGCTAGGCTTATATTAACCCTCGCTGTACCCAACCTAAATGCTAAACATATTAACCTCGCTGTACCAAACAAAATGCTAGGCATATATATTAACCTCGCTGTACCAAACAAAATGCTAGGCTTATATTAACCCTCGCTGTACCAAACTAAATGCTAGGCTTATATTAACCCTCGCTGTACCAAACAAAATGCTAGGCTTATATTAACCTCGCTGTACCAAACTAAATGCTAGGCTTATATTAACCCTCGCTGTACCACCAAACTAAATGCTAGGCTTATATTACCCTCGCTTACCAAACTAAATGCTAGGCTTATATTAACCTACGCTGTACCAAAACTAAATGCTAGGCTTATATTAACCCCCGCTGTACTAAACTAAATGCTTATATTAACCTCGCTGTACCAAACTAAATGCTAGGCTTATATTAACCCCGCTGTACCAAAACTAAATGCTGCTTATATTAACCTCGCTGTACCAAACTAAATGCTAGGCTTATATTAACCCCCGCTGTACCAAACTAAATAGGCTTATATTAACCCCTCGCTGTACCAAACTAAATGCTAGGCTTATATTAACCTCGCTGGACCAAACTAAATGCTAGGCTTATATTAACCTCGCTGTACCAAACTAAATGCTAGGCTTATATTAACCCCGCTGTACCAAACTAAATGCTAGGCTTATATTAACCCTCGCTGTACCAAACTAAATGCTAGGCTTATATTAACCCAACTGTACCAAACAAAATGCTAGGCTTATATTAACCTCGCTGTACCAAACGAAATGCTAGGCTTATATTAACCCTCGCTGTACCAAACAAAATGCTAGGCTTATATTAACCCTCGCTGTAACAAACTAAATGCTAGGCTTATATTAACCCTCGCTGTACCAAACTAAATGCTAGGCTTATATTAACCCCCGCTGTACCAAACTAAATACTTCAGGCTTATATTAACCCCCGCTGTACCAAACTAAATGCTAGGCTTATATTAACCCTCGCTGTACCAAACTAAATGCTAGGCTTATATTAACCCCCGCTGTACTAAACCAAATGCTAGGCTTATATTAACCCTCGCTGTAACCAAACTAAATGCTAGGCTTATATTAACCTCGCTGTACCAAACTAAATGCTAGGCTTATATTAACCCTCGCTGTACCAAACTAAATGCTAGGCTTATATTAACCCTCGCTGTACCAAACTAAATGCTAGGCTTATATTAACCCCTCGCTGTACCAAACTAAATGCTAGGCTTATATTAACCCTCGCTGTACCAAACGAAAATGCTAGGCTTATATTAACCCCTCGCTGTACCAAACGAAATGCTAGGCTTATATTAACCCCGCTGTACCAAACTAAATGCTAGGCTTATATTAACCCTCGCTGTACCAAACTAAATGCTAGGCTTATATTAACCCCCGCTGTACTAAACTAAATGCTTATATTAACCCTCGCTGTACCAAACTAAATGCTAGGCTTATATTAACCCCGCTGTACTAAACTAAATGCTTATTAACCCTCGCTGTACCAAACTAAATGCTAGGCTTATATTAACCCTCGCTGTACCAAACGAAATGCTGGCTTATATTAACCCTCGCTGTACCAAATTAAATGCTAGGCTTATATTAACCCTCGCTGTACCAAACTAAATGCTAGGCTTATATTAACCCTCGCTGTACCAAACTAAATGCTTATATTAACCCCCGCTGTACCAAACAAAATGCTAGGCTTATATTAACCCTCGCTGTACCAAACTAAATGCTAGGCTTATATTAACCCTCGCTGTACCAAACAAAATGCTAGGCATATATATTAACCCTCGCTGTACCAAACAAAATGCTAGGCTTATATTAACCCTCGCTGTACCAAACTAAATGCTAGGCTTATATTAACCCTCGCTGTACCAAAACGAAATGCTAGGCTTATATTAACCTCGCTGTACCAAACAAAATGCTAGGCTTATATTAACCCCTCGCTGTACCAAACTAAATGCTAGGCTTATATTAACCCCCGCTGTACCAAACGAAATGCTAGGCTTATATTAACCCTCGCTGTACCAAACAAAATGCTAGGCTTATATTAACCCTCGCTGTACCAAACGAAATGCTAGGCTTATATTAACCCTCGCTGTACCAAACTAAATGCTAGGCTTATATTAACCCCGGCTGTACTAAACGAAATGCTAGGCTTATATTAACCCTCGCTGTACCAAACTAAATGCTAGGCTTATATTAACCCCCGCTGTACCAAACGAAATGCTAGGCTTATATTAACCCTCGCTGTACCAAACGAAATGCTAGGCTTATATTAACCCCCGCTGTACCAAACGAAATGCTTATATTAACCCTTGCTGTACCAAACTAAATGTCAGGCTGGAAGCAAGGGGAAATAATATGCGAGTTGAGATAAATACAATCAATTATTGGGACAGTAACTTGGTTCATTTATCACCGGAGGCGCAGTGATAAAAAAGTGAAACTGTTAGCAGGGGTAGGTGTGTCTGTAACGGCCAATACAGCAAGGCATGGAACTCTGCTCGTCCAATCAGCATCCAGGATCCAGACAACCAGTTGTATATATATATATATTTAAAAAATGGTCTGGTGCAATATAAATTCATAGGAATATAGTGTTATTATCATAGTGTTATTTTGAGCATCGTGTGGTATTGAAGTATGTCTGTTGACGGGGTGATTAAGTAAACTTGGATCACAATATGATTTAATTTGCTTAAAGGCCTAAATATAATAATAATAAGGATGGTAATACAGTAATAACATAACGTGTCTGAGATGTTGCTGTTTTTCATTTCATCGTCAGGGGTCGTGCATAACCAAGATGATATTATTTCCAAACGGACTTGAGTTCCCTAAAGAAAATCCCAGGGGACCTCTAAGTGGCTAAAACCTTTTAACAACTTTAGAAATGGACTGTTATGACCTGTCTAGCCTAATCGAATACTATAGATCACAATTTTTTGGCAGAGATAGTTTTACATTTGGTGCATAGGTTATTGCTACTATACACGTGCAGGAAAATCGTCATAAATATGAATTGAAGTATTTTTAAGTATGAAAATATGTACAGCTTTGAATGGGCACTTTCTACATAAATATGAAGATATAATTGTCTCCAAAGCCCCACCTCTCCTCTGCCTCTGTGCGCACTAACTGGGCGTGTACAGTGGCCACACGCACGCGCTTTACTACCTGCTAATGCCCGTTACCCAGAACAACTGTCACACACATGCGGCAGATACACAGCTCAACCGGCGGAATTTAGGAAACTTCAAGTTAAGGGGTCATTTCTTCTACGCAACTTTGGAAAATATTTTATTTAAGAGTTACATACACACACTCAAGTAAAATGGTTTCTTTCAGAGTAGTTTTTATTATTTTACCAGAAAACTTGGAATATAACGTTGACTTTTGACTGGGTCTGATTTGGACTTCCCGAAGCGCTCAGAAGTACATTTACAGCCGGGCTGTCAACTTGATGGAGACTTTTCAGAACCAGAAATAATGAATAGGCGTACCAATTTTACAACAACAAAAACTATTGGAGACTATTGCATAATGCGTAAATGATTTTCTATTACTTTTAAAGGAGCTACTTAAGCTTCTTTCAGTGAGAACAAGGAGCGCATTTGAAGACAGTTTTACGCGCAAAAGATTGACAATATATTGGACATAGGATATTATTGAAACGGCAGGTCAGAGACAATCTGACTACAAACTGGACATACAATGACAAGCTGTTGGTTTGCCTTTGTGGGGTTGTGGTGGAGCGCATATTGCATGTTCCTTATTGCAGGTAGCAATTATTTATTCGATGGGAACAACGAGGTGCACCCGAGTTTCATTCACCGGCGGTTGCGGACACACGAAAAGAGAGAGATGCAGAAGGAGATCCTGTCCATCCTTGGACTTCACACAGACCCAGACCGCATCTGTCACATGGGAAGTACAACCCGCTCCGCTCTTCATGCTGGATCTTTACAATACGATATCCAGCGAGGAGAAAAACGAAGTGGAGGGCATGTTGGAACAGTACCAGTCCATGTACACCACCCAAGGTCCCCGTTTAGCAAAACATCAGGAGAATGCCTTCCTAAATGACGCCGACATGGTGATGAGCTTTGTCAATCTGGGTAAGCTATACAGTTATCGTTACAAAAGTAATTTATTTAACCTTATAGTAATTTAACTAAATTTGGAGATAATAGGGAGCAAATCATGTAATATTCGGACACATATGATCGTAAAAAGCAGTTTCGCGAACAGTATGCTTCTCCACTGGTTCAACAATAGATCGACATCCTGTAGTATATTTGCAGACTACGTGTGAATTACAGGTGTTCGGATGAGCCTGTATTGGGCCGTCGATGCGTGCACAATTGCGCGCGCTCTCACGAACCACGGAATGTTTTCCTCTGAACTCTTCTCAGTCCTCTTCAGTGGTAAAACAGTAAAACGATTAAATCTTTTTTTTAAATACCGTGTTGCCCCAAGGACTTTACTACTCAATGATCATTTATGTACAGTGACAAATTGGTTAATTTAGTCCAAATGCTGAAGCCTGTTGTGAAATGTCGGAGGGATAAAAATTTAAAACGTATCCATAGCAAACTATACTGAACAAAAATATAAACGCAACATGCAACAATTTCAACGATTTTAATGAGTTACAGTTCATATAAGCAAATCAGTCAATTGAAATAAGTTAATTATGCCCGAATATATGGATTTCACATGACTGGTCAGGGGCAGCCATGTGTGGGCCTGAGAGGGCATAGACCCACCCACTTGGGAGCCAGGCCCTGCCAGTCAGAATGAGTTTTCCCCCCACAAAAGTGCTTTATTACAGACAGAAATACTCCTCAGTTTCATCAGCTGTCCAGGTGGCTGGTCTCAGATGATCCCTCAAGGTGAAGAAGCCGGATGTGGAGGTCCTGGGCTGGCGTGGTTACACCTGGTCTGCGGTTGTGAGGCTGGCTGGATGTACTGCCAAATATTCAATTATCTGGCAACAGCTTTGGTGGACATTCCTTCAGTCAACATGCCAATTTATGCTCCCTGAAAACTTGAGACATCTGTGGCATTGTGTTGTGTGACAAAATGGTGCATTTTAGAGTGTCCTTTATTGTCCCCAGCACAAGGTGCAACTGTACGATGATCATGCTGTTTAATCAGCTTCCTGATATGCCACACCTGTCAGATGGATGGATTTTCCTGGCAAATGAAAAATGCACACTAAACAGGGATGTAATCAAATTTGTGCACATAATTTGAGAGAATGAATCTTTTTGTGCGTATGGAACATTTCTGTGATCTTTTATTTCAGCTCATGAAACATGGGACCAACACTTTACATGTTGTGTTTATATTTTTGTTCAGTTTAAATACAAGAATCAACAACCAGCACACTGGTATTTATTTACGGCTATATTTGGCATTGGCCATAGGGTAAATCCATTTGAATTCAGTAATTTCTTGTCCCTTCTTGTCCCTTTTGATTTAAAAAAAATACTTTCCGGTCTCCCGGGTGGCACAGTGGTTAAGGGCACTGTACTGCAGCGCCAGCTGTGCCATCAGAGACTCTGGGTTCTCGCCCAGGCTCTGTCGTAACCGGCCGCCACCGGGAGGTCCGTAGGGCGACGCACAATTGGCCTAGCGTCGCCCGGGTTAGGGAGGGGATGGCCGGTAGGGATGTCCTTGTCTCATCGTGCACCAGCGACTCCTGTGGCGGGCCGGGCGCAGTGTGCGCTAACCAAGGTTGCCAGGTGCACGGTGTTTCCTCCGACACATTGGTGCGGCTGGCTTCCGGGTTGGATGCGCGCTGTGTTAAGAAGCAGTGCGGCTTGGTTGGGTTGTGTATCGGACTTTCAACCTATGTCTCTCCCGAGTTCGTACGGGAGTTGTAGCGATGAGACAAGATAGTAGCTACTAAAAACAATTGGATACCACGAAATTGGGGAGAAAACGAGGTAAAATTAATTTAAAGAAAAAAAATACTTTCCATACATTGAGAGGCGGCCCAATGGAGAGGCGGCCCAATGGAGAGGCGGCCCAATGGGAGAGGCGGCCCAATGGAGAGGCGGCCCAATGGAGAGGAGGCCCAATGGAGAGGAGGCCCAATGGAGAGGCGGCCCAATGGAGAGGAGGCCCAATGGAGAGGCGGCCCAATGGAGAGGCGGCCCAATGGGAGAGGCGGCCCAATGGAGAGGCGGCCCAATGGAGAGGAGGCCCAATGGAGAGGAGGAGAGGAGGCCCAATGGAGAGGAGGCCCAATGGAGAGGCGGCCCAATGGAGAGGCGGCCCAATGGAGAGGAGGCCCAATGGAGAGGAGGCCCAATGGAGAGGCGGCCCAATGGAGGCGGCCCAATGGAGAGCGGCCCAATGGAGAGGATGCCCAATGGAGAGGAGGCCCAATGGAGAGGAGGCCCAATGGAGAGGAGGCCCAATGGAGAGGAGGCCCAATGGAGAGGCGGCCCAATGGAGAGGCGGCCCAATGGAGAGGAGGCCCAATGGAGAGGAGGCCCAATGGAGAGGAGGCCCAATGGAGAGGAGGCCCAATGGAGAGGAGGCCCAATGGAGAGGCGGCCCAATGGAGAGGAGGCCCAATGGAGAGGAGGTGAGGAGGCGGCCCAATGGAGAGGCGGCCCAATGGAGAGGAGGCCCAATGGAGAGGAGGAGAGGAGGCCCAATGGAGAGGAGGCCCAATGGAGAGGCGGCCCAATGGAGAGGCGGCCCAATGCAGAGGAGGTGAGGAGGCGGCCCAATGGAGAGGCGCCCCAATGGAGAGGCGCCCCAATGGAGAGGAGGCCCAATGGAGAGGCGGCCCAATGGAGAGGCGGCCCAATGGAGAGGCGGCCCAATGGAGAGGCGGCCCAATGGAGAGGAGGAGAGGAGGCCCAATGGAGAGGCAGCCCAATGGAGAGGAGGCCCAATGGAGAGGAGGCCCAATGGAGGAGGCCCAATGGAGAGGAGGCCCAATGGAGAGGAGGCCCAATGGAGAGGAGGCCCAATGGAGAGGCGGCCCAATGGAGAGGAGGCCCAATGGAGAGGAGGCCCAATGGAGAGGCGGCCCAATGGAGAGGTGGCCCAATGGAGAGGAGGAGAGGAGGCCCAATGGAGAGGCAGCCCAATGGAGAGGAGGCCCAATGGAGAGGAGGCCCAATGGAGAGGAGGCCCAATGGAGAGGAGGCCCAATGGAGAGGAGGCCCAATGGAGAGGAGGCCCAATGGAGAGGAGGCCCAATGGAGAGGCGGCCCAATGGAGAGGAGGCCCAATGGAGAGGAGGCCCAATGGAGAGGAGGCCCAATGGAGAGGCGGCCCAATGGAGAGGAGGCCCAATGGAGAGGAGGCCCAATGGAGAGGAGGCCCAATGGAGAGGCGGCCAGAAAGGGACTTGTTGGACATGAATGCCAAAACATTCAGGAGATAAAGGTGCTCAAAGTTCACCCATTTTGCATTCCCCTCCAGACCACGAGACTTCATTTTCTTCATCACAGGAAAAGTTAAACGGTTGAATTTTATATAATTTCGAAGCTTACCAACAGGGTTGTCAAACTATTTTATAATTTCTTGAAAACTGACATTTTTTAAAACCTTTGTCAGTTAGCGTATCTAAAAACGCCTAAACTCAGATTTGTTTCATATTTGCATATGTTGTAGCTTAAGACCACATGTAACCACGCCAGCCCAGGACCTCCACATCCGGCTTCTTCACCTCGAGCTCATACTTTACATCATCTAAGGTGTTTGTGTTGTGCCAGCCATAGGTTGAGAAATATCATGCTCTTGAATACAGGGTGGGTGTCCATTCAATCATAGAAATATTTTTCTTAGAATGTACCTATTCCTTCAGACCACTGCAATTTAGCTGGTTACACCATTGAAATTTAAATTGAATTAAAATACTACCACGAAGATGTCTGCCGGTCCACCCATCGTCGAATGTCAACTTAAATTGTTATTTATATTTTATGACCTGTATTTCTATGATTTCAATAGGTTTCCTATGGAGGATTGACAGTAAAATGTCAAACAACAGATATTCCCATTCATGTCAACCTTCTCTGTTGTGTGGACCTCCAACCATCTTTGTGGTACTAGTTAAAAGATGACATTTTTATTACATTTATCAGCCAAATCAAGTTGTGTCTCAATCCGATGGCAGGCACAACACAACAACCTCAAATGATGTAGCATAGGGGGTCTAAGCTACAACATATGTGAATATGGTATGGGTGTTGTACGCTAAAAATAGGTCAACTTTCAGCAGCTTTTATCCACAAAGTCCCTTTCTGAGCACTTCTACAATGGACAAATATGTATGGAACGTTTTGTTAAAATCAAAAGGGGTGCTGTCAAAAAGTGAATGAATTCAAATGGATTCACCCCATAGCCTACAAGTTACGGGTTTAATGTGTAAACTGTGTTGCATTGTTTGTTTGCTTTGCTAGATTTATTTAATTAAACCCCAGACAATAAAGAGAGACTTTAATCATAAACGCTTTAACATAAAAGCCCACTGTCATTCCTTCCATTAGCCTCGGGAGTGTTTACAGAGCCTGTCTAAACAGACTGTAGGAAGATTAACAGACTCTCTCTCTCTGGCAGGGGTTGGAACCAGTTCAGGGAACATAACCGAAAACTGAAAAATATAGATTTTTGATCAGGAACGGAAGTGATCTGTAGTGTTCTGTAACAGAACCGTTATTTTAAAATCTTGAGAACAGGTTAATAATTTAATTTTTGGTTCCAAAAATATTCCCAATGTCTAGTATGGGCTCCTGAGTGGCCCAGTGGTCTAAGACACTGCATCTCAGTGCAACAGGTGTCATTACAGACCCTGGTTTGATTCCAGGGTGTATCACAACAACCAACCTATTTCGTAAAAACTGTCGATTTCACAGAAAAACTAGAAACTATATAAACTGTTCCTTTTTTGGGGTTCGAACCGGTTCAGAACTTTCTTTTCTGGTCAGTACACTGGAATTGAATGAAAAAAAATAGGGGTTCTGAACAGAATGATTAGAAAATAATTTTGGTTCCAACCCCTGCTATCCTGTCAATGCTGCTAAGCTTGATGGATGCCATTTTTTGAATATTGACATTATTGAAAATGGAAATACTATGAAAGTGTCCTAATAACGATTTTCTTTTAAAGTATGTGGCTCTTGTCAATGTTGTTTTGAACTCAAGTCTGCCTAACCACAATATTCAACAATCCACTGGGAAAAAGCTGGTTGAATCAATGGTGTTTCCATGGTATTTCAACCCCCCCAAATACATTTAATGATGTTGAATCAACGTAGAAAACTGATTGGATTTGCAAAAAGTAATCAATATAAGGGCATTTTTGTATTTTTTCACCTAACTTTGAACCTAAATCCAATGACATTATGATTTTTTTTTTTTTATTTCACGTTAGTTGACAACTCAACCAAATGTACATTTAAAACTAGACGTTGAACTGATGTCAGTCCCCGGGGGGAAGTGATGAGCTAAAAGTAGAGCATGTTACAAACTACACTGCAAGAGCTTCCTTATTTATCGTCCTCTGGGGTGTTCAACAGTGAAATTGTTACATGTAGTGATGAAAACCAGATATTGCCGGCTGTTTTGTTCTCAAGTAACTACTGTGGGATAATGTTAATAATGTTTACATACTGCATTACTCATCTCATATGTATATACTGTATTCTATTCTACTGTATTTTAGTCAATGCCACTCTGACATTGCTCTAAAATGTATATATTTATTAATTCCATTCTTTTACTTTTAGATTTGTGTCTTGTTGTGAATTGTTAGATACTACTGCACTGTTGGAGCTAGGAACACAAGCATTTCGCTACACCCGCAATTACATCTTCTAAATATGTGTGTGTGACCATTCAAATTTGGTTTGATTTGATTTTGATTTGGGAGTGTCTTAAGTCGTTTCGAATCACAGTTAGTTTTGGTTTTGCTGCTTTTGCGCATCTGCATATCCAATTCAATTAATCATCTCCGGTACATCAGTTCCCATCCAACACATAGTACCCAGGGATTAGGTTGCCATCCCAATAGAACACAGAGTCCTGCTACTTACTTACTGCCTTGGAGAAGATGGCTTCCTCCTTGAATGTGATTCTAATTAATACTAGACAGGCCAAGGCGCTCCGTCTGCTTTGCAAATAAAGTATTGTACGACTACTGTGTATCATCTGATTAGTTTTTAATGCTCAGTAGCTCAGTATTTGACTGTTTCCTGACGGATGGCCGAGAAACATAGACTACAGGATGCCGCTTACTGTCTGGGTGGTCTCGTTTCTTTAAAGCCTGCCTTTAGCATGTGTATTGTATAGGGACAATCATCGGATCTGATAGGTGTTGGAAAAAGTGGTGATGGACCTTTAATTTTGTATTGTAGGGCTCAACTGATCCACTGTACACCAGCTCTACGGATAGAGGGCTCGTTGTGGGGTTTCCTATGGGGGTTCATGGATTTAGGAGTCCCTTAAACTCTGCTACAGCATCTGTCTGTGGTAAGCAGACGCTCTGTTCTTTGTCAGTGATTCATAGCTAGGTCTTGATAGGTCATGCGCTCGTTGAAAGTATCGCTCATGCCAACGACCCATATTGACTCATCACAAGTAAAAGGAAATAACTTCAATTAGGTGTGGCGTACCAAGTAATTAGGCGTCACTCTAAAGCGGGAAGGTGGAATAAACGAGTCAGGAGTAGGTTTTCTGATTGAACACGGTTCTCTATTGAGGGTATTTTGTCAACCAAAAACATTCTAACATAATCAATGAAAAATCTTCCAAGGAAAAACACATCTTCTTCTCCAGATGAAACAAGAACACAATAGGATAATCTTTAAACTACAACAAACATAAATCACGGGTTTGTCACCATCTTCGTGGTTCTTTCAGCACAGCTTCTCTCTCTCGGTGGCCATCTTCCAGAGATAGTTCTCCCTCTGCTGGTTCCATTCTCTCTTTTATAGGGAAGGAGAGTATCTCATTAGTACCGTCAGCTGTGCTTAATTGACTCTGGTTACCTTGTCTCCCATGCTTTGTTGGGCTACTATCCATGAGCCCAGCCTGCCCTCTAGTGGTCCTTCCACATACCTTCCCCCAGGACCGAACCGGAGGATCGGGCGCCAGACGCACCGTCTTGGTCGCGTCGGGACAGCGCGTCTGCATTCCCGTTCCTCGATCCGGCCCTGTGGATGACATGGAAAGAGAACGGTTGTAAAGACAAAAACCATCTGGCTATTCTGTTGTTATTGTTTCTCTTACCAGCCATCCACGTGAGGCGCATGGTCAGTAACTAATGCAAACCTCCGACCCAGTAGGTAGTACCGGAGATAATCGAGGGCCCACTTGATGGCTAAGGCCTCTTTCTCTACGGTCGCATACCTCTGTTCCCGATCGCTGAGTTTCCTACTAATGAAGAGAATCGGCTTCTCTGCTTCACCTTCACCCTGAGCTAGTACGGCCCCGAGCCCTGTATCCGAGGCGTCGACCTGCACAATGAACTCTTGTGAGAAGTCCGGAGCCTGTAGAACGGGATCGGAACACAGGCCATCTTTTAACAATTGAAAGGCCTCTTCCGTCTCGTCTTTCCACTCTACCTGGTTTGGCAGGTTTTCCTGATGAGGTTTGTGAGGGGTTGGCAATGGTTGCATATCCCGGGATAAAACGGCGATAATATCCTGTTATCCCTAAGAAGGCCCGAACGTCTCGCTTGGTCCGGGGTCGAGGCCAGTCACGAATTGCCCTGGTCTTCTCTGCCTGCGGGCGTATTTTCCCATTCCCCACGGTATACCCCAGGTATTCCGCTTCGGACAGGCCCAGGCAGCATTTATTTGGATTGGCTGTCAACCCTGTGGCTTCCAAACTCACGAGCACCGCCCGTAATCGCAGGGAGGTGACTATCCCAGTCCTCGCTGTGGATGACCACATCGTCTATGTACGCCGCTGCATACTCTTGATGGGGCCGTAGAATGGCATCCATGAGGCGTTGGAAGGTTGCAGCAGCTCCGTGCAGTCCGAAGGGCATCCTCACATACTGGAAAAGCCCCTCTGGGGTGGCGAAGGCAGTCTTTGGGCGATCCTCCGGAGCCACCGGCACTTGCCAATATCCGTCAAATCCAGGGTAGTGATGAACTTGGCCTTTCCTAAGCGCTCCAGAGTTCATCCACGCGGGGCATGGGGTACGCATCGAATGTAGAGATGGCATTCACGCCCCTAAAGTCGTTGCAGAGTCTCATACTACCATCGGCTTTGGGGACCAGGACTATGGGACTGGACCACTCGCTCGTCGAGGGCTCGATCACGCCCATCCTCAACATCTCCCTCACCTCTTTCTTAGCGATGACTCGGCGAGCCTCAGGAATCCTGTAAGGGCGGATATGCACTTTCTTGCCGGGTTCAGTGTGGATATGGTGGAACAGGACATCTGTTTGTCCTGGGAATGGAGAGAATATTCGACCAAAGTTCATAATCAGCTTGTCTAGCTGTCTTGACTGCTCCGGTAGGAGAGTTTGGCCACGGCGCACCTGTGGTAGAGCCTCTTTTTTCCTTTGCCCTCCAGGGCCATCAAAGCCACCTCCTCCTCTCGTCCATGGTACGTCTTCAGCAGGTTTATGTGATAGAGTTGGACCTTCTTCCTCCTGTCAGGTTGCTTGATGAGGTAATTGACCGGTGAGACCCTTTTCATTACCTCGTAGGGCCCCCTCCACTGCGCCAGCAAGCGATGTTCGGCCGTGGGCACAAGCACCATCACTTTCTCCCACGGTGAACTCACGGGGGTCGCAGATTTATCATAGGCCCGACCTTGGGTCCTTTGGGCCTTCTCCATATGCTCCTTGACTATGGGCCACACTGCTGACAGGCGGTCTCTCATCAAGGTAACGTGTTCTATTGTAGATCGAAAGGGGCATGGTTGGGTCTCCCAGGTCTCCTTGGCTAAGTCGAGGATTCCTCGACAGGGTCTGCCATAGAGCAATTCAAACGGAGAGAATCCAGTGGATGCCTGGGGTACTTCTCGCAGGGCAAACATTAGTGTGGGAGAAGCATGTCCCAGTTTTTCCGTCTCGGGACACCACTCTTCTCAACATGCTTTTAATTGTTTTGTTCAAGCGTTCACACAACCCATCTGTTTGAGGGTGGAATATGCTTGTACGTATCTGTTGAACCTGATATAACCGACACAAGTCCTTCATCAACCGGGACATGAACGGGTTCCTTGATCGGTTAAGATAGTCTTGGGAAGGCCCACACGAGAGAACATCAGGAATAACTCCTTGGCAATTCCCTTTGACGACATGTTACGTAGGGGTATGGCCTCCGGGGAACAGTAGCATAATCTATAACCACTAGGATGTACTCGTGTCCTCTGGCGGATTTTGGGAGGGTCCTACGAGGTCCATAGCTATGCGTTCAAAGGGAGTCTCTATGATGGGGAGAGGAATCAAGGGTTACGTAGGTGTGGCCGTGGGGCTGTACGTTGACATTGATCACACGTCTTACAATACCTGGCCACATCTCGGGTGACACGGGGCCAATAGAATCTCTGCATGATTCTGTCAATCGTCTTGTCTCGTGCCAGGTGTCCTCCTAGGACGTGGGAATGGGCTAACTGTAGAACTGTATCCCTGTATGGTCTAGGCACCATTAGTAATTCCTGGTTTTCCCCCTTCGTAAATGCGACCCAGTATAAGAGACCCCGCCTGATTGCATAGTAAGGAAGAGGGGGCTCACCTGATCCGTCGACGTTCCTTCCGTCGATCACCTTCACCTTCCTCATGGCCTCCCTTAGGTCTGGGTCTCTATGCTGCGAGGTGCCGAACTGTCCCTTTAATTCCTGGGGCAGGTCAGCCTCAGTAGAGGGATGTGGAGGTTGTTCCACATCCCCATCAGGGAGACCGAGGAGAATCCTTCCAGGTTCCCTCCTCGGATGGAGCTTCAAATATATCCCTTAGTGCCTGGTTGCTCCTTCCTTCCTGCGTTGGGTATAGCCCTTCACAGGTGTCTTCGTCGGTGGTTTCCTGGAATATCTGTCGTAAAAACGTTGGGTCGCTATTTCTTCCTCTGCTGTAGAGGACGAGGACGCGGCTACGTCTCCTTGTAGTACTACTACTCGGGCTTGGAGATTCTCTTCTTTCCTGTCCCCCTTCTTCCCGTGCATAACGTCATCTGCCGAAGCTCCTTATATAGGGGACAGTCTCTCCCGATCAATAATGGCACCTTCAGCTGGGGCACTTTCCTGCCCTGACTGTACACCTTCCTTTTGGAGTGAGAATAGGCAGATTCACAGTGGGGTAATAGTGGGTGTCTCCATGGATACAGGATACGGCTACTTTGTCTGGTAGCAGTGTGGCGGAGGTCACCATCCGCTCCTCTACTAACGTAACCATACTTCCCGAGTCGAGAATAGCTACCACATCTTGTCCTTCAACTCGCACCGGAATCTCTGAGGCTGGGGCTATCTCTGCTAACCAACAGTGTTGATCCTGCCCCCTCAAAACGGGATGTGGGGGGTAGGCAGTGACGACTCCGTGACCATGGGCTCATCCTTGCTAGGACATTGTGGGGCATAATGGTTGGGAGACTGACACTTATAACACCGACCCGGCTGTGTGGTGGCTGACTTCTCCCACCTCCGGGGGGCTTGGACGTTTCGGTGGCGGGGCGCGGGGTGAGTCGTGGTACGGGATTGGAAGACTCCTTCCGTTCCTCCTTGTCACTTTTAACAACTCCCCTGTAGACCGATATGTTTCCACCGCCTGGGCTATGTCAAGTCGGCTGACAACGGGTTGGCTTGCCCCACAACCCTTTTAAGTCACTGGGTAATTCTCTCAATATCTTGTCCACTACGAGAGTCTCTATCACATGTCCTACTCCTTTCCAGGTTCTAGCCACTGTTTAGTCCCAGTCGTATTAAGGCGAAGATCTGGGCACGGGACAGGTTGATCAGCTGTATAGGTCCATTGATGGAACTTTACAGCCCTATCTCTGGCAGTCAGCTGGTACCGGGACAGGATCTCGGCTTTAGTCGCCCATAGTCCGCAGCTTCGTGGGAATCCAGGTCAAAATAGGCTTCCTGGGCCACCCCGGTCAAAAGAGGAGCTAATGCGCTAGCCCATTCTGTGGGCGGCCACTCTTCCAAGGTGGCCGTCCTTTCGAAAGGTCATGAGAAAGGCCTCAATATCATCCTCCTTGGAGAGACGAGGTAAGATGGCGTGAGCAGCCGCTCTTGGCCTAACTGTAGGTTCTTCTCGTCGACTCAGCTGTTGTTGCAGGAGTTCTATGGTTGTCTGCTGTGCCGTGATCAATTGTTGTAGTAGGGCGTTATCCATCGTTCTTGAATGGTTCCTCCGGGTCTTCTGGAAGAATATTAATTTACTCACTTATCCTTGTGTCACTCGTCCACCTAATGCCCGCATCCTCCACCAATGTGAGCGTACCAAGTAATTAGGCGTCACTCTAAAGCGGGAAGGTGGAATAAACGAGTCAGGAGTAGGTTTTTCTGATTGAACACGGTTCTCTATTGAGGGTATTTTGTCAACCAAAAACATTCTAACATAATCAATGAAAAATCTTCCAAGGAAAAACACATCTTCTTCTCCAGATGAAACAAGAACACAATAGGATAATCTTTAAACTACAACAAACATAAATCACGGGTTTGTCACCATCTTCGTAGGTTCTTTCAGCACAGCTTCTCTCTCTCGGTGGCCATCTTCCAGAGATAGTTCTCCCCTCTGCTGGTTCCATTCTCTCTTTTATAGGGGAAGGAGAGTATCTCATTAGTACCGTCAGCTGTGCTTAATTGACTCTGGTTACCTTGTCTCCCATACTTTGTTGGGCTACTATCCATGAGCCCAGCCTGCCCTCTAGTGGTCCTTCCACATAGGTTAACAGAAACATCCCTTCCTTTGCCTCCTCATTCACTGAAACAGAGTGTTGATCATCGTCATCACTCTGTTTGCCTAGTCTATTACCCTGGTGTGTTTACATGATGTACAATACGAGCCACATGATGTCGCACCACCAACCCAGACTCGTCTTAATGCTCCCCTTGTGTAGCAGCCACGGTTTGGTCGGTCGGTTGGTGGCAGCGCTAGTCAGCCTGAAAGATACTTTTAAGATAATATCTTAATTCCTGTGAGAAAAAGAGGTCAACCATTGAAGTGAGCTGTCATTCGGTCTCCTAGAAAATTAATGGTTCACCTGTTCTGTGAAATAAGTATTCTAAACCACAGATGTGTCAATTTACTTTGAAAACTTCGAAGGGTTTTCTGACCAGAAGAGGAGAACATGGTTTAAATACACGCATATTGTCACACGCTGACCTTAGTTATCTTTGTTTTCTTTATTATGTTGGTTAGGTCAGGGTGTGACGAGGGTGGGGTATGTGTGATTTTGTCTTGTCTAGGTTTTTTTTGTAATTCTATGGGGTTTTAGTATGTCTAGGTATATGTAGGTCTATGGTGGCCTGAATTGGTTCCCAATCAGAGACAGCTGTTTATCGTTGTCTCTGATTGGGGATCCTATTTAGGTTGCCATTTTCCATGTTGGTTTTGTGGGTTATTGTCTATTTGTAGTTGCCTGTCAGCACTCGTGTTATATAGCGTCACGGTCCTTTTATTTCTTTGTTAGTTTGTTTAGTGGTTTTCTTTCATTAAAAGATGTATGTTTATCACGCTCTGCAG
>NW_026281226.1:0-3075 GCF_023373465.1 Oncorhynchus keta
TAGCTGGTCTGTCATAATATAATAGAGACAGTAGATCTAGCTGGTCTGTCATAATATAATAGAGACAGTAGATCTAGCTGGTCTGTCATAATAAAATAGAGACAGTAGATCTAGCTGGTCTGTCATAATATAATAGAGACAGTAGATCTAGCTGCTCTGTCATAATATAATAGAGACAGTAGATCTAGCTGGTCTGTCATAATACAACAGAGACAGCAGATCTAGCTGGTCTGTCATACTATAATAGAGACAGTATATCTAGCTGGTCTGTCATAATATAATAGAGACAGCAGATTTAGCTGATCTGCCATAATACAATAGAGACAGTAGATCTAGCTGGTCTGGCATGATACAATAGAGACACTAGATCTAGCTGGTCTGTCATACTATAATAGAGACAGTATATCTAGCTGGTCTGTCATATTATAATAGAGACAGTAGATACAGCTGATCTGTCATAATATAATAGAGACAGTAGATGTAGCTGGTCTGTCATAATATAATAGAGACAGTGATCTAGCTGGGATCTGTCATAATACAATAGAGACAGTAGATCTAGCTGGTCTGGCATAATACAATAGAGACACTAGATCTAGCTGGTCTGTCATACTATAATAGAGACAGTAGATCTAGCTGGTCTGTCATAATATAATAGAGACAGTAGATCTAGCTGATCTGTCATCATATAATAGAGACAGTAGATCTCACTGGTCTGACATATTATAATAGAAACAGTAGATACAGCTGATCTGTCATAATATAATAGAGACAGTAGATCTTGCTGGTCTGTCATAAAACAGTAGAGACAGTAGATCTAGCTGGTCTGTCATACTATAATAGAGACAGTAGAACTAGCTGGTCTGTCATAATATAATAGAGACAGTGGATCTAGCTGGTCTGTCATAGTATAAGAGAGACAGTAGATCTAGCTGGTCTGTCATAATACAATAGAGACAGTAGATCTAGCTGGTCTGTCATAATATAATAGAGACAGTAGATATCGCTGGTCTGTCATAATATAATAGAGACAGTAGAACTAGCTGGTCTTTCAAAATATAATAGAAACAGTAGATCTAGCTGGTCTGTCAAATTATAATCGAGATAGTAGATCTAGCTGGTCTGTCATAATAAAATAGAGATAGTAGATCTAGCTGGTCTGTCATAATACAACAGAGACAGCAGATCTAGCTGGTCTGTCATAATATAATAGAGACAGTAGATCTAGCTGGTCTGTCAAAATAAAATAGAGACAGTAGATCTAGCTGATCTGTCATAATATAATAGAGACAGTAGATCTAGCTGGTCTGTCATAATATAATAGAGACAGTAGATCTCAGCTGGTCTGTCATACTATAATAGAGACAGTAGAACTAGCTGGTCTGTCATATTATAATAGAGACAGTAGAACTAGATGGTCTGTAATAATACAATAGAGACAGTAGATCCAGCTGGTCTGTCATAATATAATAGAGACAGTAGATCTCACTGGTCTGACATATTATAATAGAGACAGTAGATGTAGCTGGTCTGTCAAATTACAATAGAGACAGTAGATCTAGCTTGTCTGACATAATATAATAGAGACAGTTACCTAGCTGGTCTGTCATAATATAATAGAGACAGTAGATCTCACTGGTCTGACATATTATAATAGAGACAGTAGATCTAGCTGGTCTGTCATAATATAATAGAGACATAGAGACAGTAGATGTAGCTGGTCTGTCATATTATAATAGAGACAGTAGATACAGCTGATCTGTCATAATATAATAGAGACAGTCGATCTAGCTGGTCTGTCATAATAAAAATAGAGACAGTAGATCTAGCTGGTCTGTCATAATAAAATAGAGATAGTAGATCTAGCTGGTCTGTCATAATACAACAGAGACAGCAGATCTAGCTGGGTCTGTCATAATATAATAGAGACAGTAGATCTAGCTGGTCTGTCATAATAAAATAGAGACAGTAGATCTAGCTGATCTGTCATAATATAATAGAGACAGCAGATCTAGCTGCTCTGTCATAATAAAATAGAGACAGTAGATCTAGCTGGTCTGTCATAATACAACAGAGACAGCAGATCTAGCTGGTCTGTCATACTAAAATAGAGACAGTATATCTAGCTGGTCTGTCATAATATAATAGAGACAGCAGATTTAGCTGATCTGCCATAATACAATAGAGACAGTAGATCTAGCTGGTCTGGCATGATACAATAGAGACAGTAGATCAGCTGGTCCGTCATAATACAACAGAGACAGCAGATCTAGCTGGTCTGTCATACTACAATAGAGACAGTATATCTAGCTGGTCTGTCATAATAAAATAGAACAGCAGATTTAGCTGGTCTGTCATAATATAATAGAGACAGTAGATCTAGCTGGTCTGTCATAATAAATAGGTAGTAGATCTAGCTGGTCTGTCATAATACAACAGAGACAGCAGAGCTGATCTGTCATAATATAATAGAGACAGTGGATCTAGCTGGTCTGTCAAAATATAAGAGAGACAGTAGATCTAGCTGGTCTGTCATAATACAATAGAGACAGTAGATCTAGCTGGTCTGTCATAATATAATAGAGACAGTAGATCTCGCTGGTCTGTCATACTATAATAGAGACAGCAGATCTAGCTGGTCTGTCATAATACAACAGAGACAGCAGATCTAGCTGGTCTGTCATAATTATAATAGAGATGAAGTAGATCTAGCTGGTCTGTCATAATAAAATAGAGATAGTAGATCTAGCTGGTCGTCATAATACAACAGAGACAGTAGATCTAGCTGGTCTGTCATAATACAATAGAGACAGTAGATCTAGCTGGTCTGTCATAATAAAATAGAGACAGTAGATCTAGCTGATCTGTCATACTATAATAGAGACAGTAGATCTAGCTGGTCTGTCATAACATAATAGAGACAGTAGATCTAGCTGATCTGTCATAATACAATAGAGACAGTAGATCTAGCTGGTCTGGCATAATACAATAGAGACACTAGATCTGGCTGGTCTGTCATACTATAATAGAGACAGTAGATCTAGCTGGTCTGTCATAATATAACTAGAGACAGTAGAT
>NW_026281227.1:0-23531 GCF_023373465.1 Oncorhynchus keta
CGTGGTGCTTGAGGTTCCTTCTCCTCTATTTCCTCGTTCACTCTCTTCCTCTTTCTGTCTCTTATCCTTTGCTTTGTGGAAAAGCTATTCGTTTAGAGTGCATATGACGTCCCCTAACCCCTGCAGACACTTAGCCAACGACTCCCCAGCAATATTCGCTCACTCACTCACTCCACCCACCCACTGACAGGAGTCCCAAAATGGCACACTATTCCCTACATTCCCCTTCCTCCCGTTAAAATTAGTGCACTGGGAAAGGGAATAGGGTGCCATTTATCCCTTATGTTTTAGAGGAAGTGCCCTATAGCCTAGCCTAGTGCAGCAGACTGAGTGGAGAGTATCTATACATTATTAGATCATGAAGGAGGAGAAGGAGGAGAAGGAGGAGAAAGGAGTGACTGCTGTCGTGCTCTTTAGGGATACACACAAAACTGTACCTATTTCTCTATTGTAGTACACTACTTCTGGAGCTCTTGGTTCAGTAGTGCACCAGATAGGGAATAGTTTGTTTTTTAGGACAAACCCTAGCGAAGAAGGGTCACTTCCTGTCATTTCCGAAACAGTAAATAGATATCACATTTATCGCAAACTCTAAAAAGTTCAATGGTCTTACATTAAAACAACCGAGAGAGAAGCTCCGATGTCTTTATTAGGTCTTAGAAACACAGTTGTTAAAATAGATTTTCGGTCACTTTTCACTTCAAATGAGTCCTCTTATTCTCTCACCCCGATGTCATTATGGAAGGAGAGATGACTCCTCAATTATGGGGCAAAGTGTGAAGATTGTTGAAGCCTAAAAGTTAGACATTATAGTCTGCACTTAAGAAAGCCAAAGCGCTGCTGCTACAGTACTGAAAAACTACTGTCTGGCAAGTCTTTTAATCTCTTCGTCTGATAAGTCTGGTCGAGGTTATATATTGTAATGGGGAAAGTTGAGGCTTTTACCAGAGGAAAAGTATTATATATTTATTAAAGACATCTTCTACTCGACCACAGCGATGTTCTGTTCTCTTCTGTTCAGGCTTCGTTCAAAGAGCCATGGAGACGTTTCAAATCTTTTCCTTGCCCTTTTTTTAGGTCCTGAAAAAAAGTCTTTTCATGTGAAAGTCCTCAGACAAGAAGAAGAAGCAGATTTTAAAAGGAAATGAAAGATTGGAAGGAAGGAATATTATAGGATGTGAAGGCGGGGACTAAACTGACCAATGGGCTTGTTTAAAGACGGTCATACGATAGGATGTGAAGGCGGGGACTAAACTGACCAATGGGCTTGTTTAACGACGGCCATACGATAGGATGTGAAGGGACTAAACTGACCAATGGGCTTGTTTAACGACGGTCATACGATAGGATGTGAAGGCGGGGACTAAACTGACCAATGAGCTTGTTTAACGACGGCCATACGATAGGATGTGAAGGCGGGGACTAAACTGACCAATGGGCTTGTTTAAGGACGGTCATACGATAGGATGTGAAGGCGGGGACTAAACTGACCAATGGGCTTGTTTAACGACGGCCATACGATAGGATGTGAATGGAAGGGGACTAAACTGACCAATGGGCTTGTTTAACGACGGCCATACGATAGATCATTTAGATATTTGATTTGGAATTTTAGGACCCCTTTAGGTATCAAAAATATATTTAAATAAAATATTTGATGAATTTGGCCTTTACTTAGGCCAGAGAAACTATATCCCAGAGAAACTAGAGCCCAGAGAAACTGTTAGGCCCAGAGAAACTATATCCCAGAGAAACTATACTAGGCCCAGAGAAACTAGAGCCCAGAGAAACTAGAGCCCAGAGAAACTATAGGCCAGAGAAACTAGAGCCCAGAGAAACTATAGGCCAGAGAAACTAGAGCCCAGAGAAACTAGAGCCCAGAGAAACTATAGCCCAGAGAAACTACTAGAGCCCAGAGAAACTAGAGCCCAGAGAAACTAGAGCCCAGAGAAACTATAGCCCAGAGAAACTAGAGCCCAGAGAAACTAGGAGCCCAGAGAAACTAGAGCCCAGAGAAACTATAGCCCAGAGAAACTAGAGCCCAGAGAGAAACCAGAGAAACTAGAAACTACTAGCCCAGAGAAACTAGAGCCCAGAGAAACTACTAGGCCCAGAGAAACTAGAGCCCAGAGAAACTAGAGCCCAGAGAAACTAGAGCCCAGAGAAACTATAGCCCAGAGAAACTACGGAGCCCAGAGAAACTAGAGCCCAGAGAAAATAACCCAGAGAAACTATAGCCCATAGAAACCAGAGCCCAGAGAAACTATAGCCCAGAGAAACTAGAGCCCAGAGAAACTATAGCCCAGAGAAACTATAGCCCAGAGAAACTAGAGCCCAGAGAAACTATAACCCAGAGAAACTATGAGCCCAGAGAAACTATAGCCCAGAGAAACTATAGCCCAGAGAAACTATAGCCCAGAGAAACTATGGCCCAGAGAAACTATAGCCCAGAGAAACTATAGCCCAGAGAAACTATAGCCCAGAGAAACTAGAGCCCAGAGAAACTATAGCCCAGAGAAACTATAGCCCAGAGAAACTAGAGTCCAGAGAAACTAGAGCCCAGAGAAACTATAGCCCAGAGGAGCCCAGAGAAACTATAGCCCAGAGAAACTAAGCCCAGATGAGCCCAGAGAAACTAGAGCCCAGAGAAACTATCCAGCCCAGAGAAACTAGAGCCCAGAGAAACTAGAGCCCAGAGAAACTAGAGCCCAGAGAAACTACTAGAGCCCAGAGAAACTATAGCCCAGAGAAACTAGAGCCCAGAGAAACTAGAGCCCAGAGAAACTAGAGCCCAGAGAAACTAGAGCCCAGAGAAACTAGAGCCCAGAGAAACTAGAGCCCAGAGAAACTAGAGCCCAGAGAAACTAGAGCCCAGTGAAACTATAGAGAAACTACAGCCCAGAGAAACTAGAGCCCAGAGAAACTAGAGCCCAGAGAAACTAGAGCCCAGAGAAACTAGAGCCCAGAGAAACTAGAGCCCAGAAACCAGAGAACTATAGGACCAGAGAAACTAGAGCCCAGAGAAACTATAAGCCCAGAGAAACTAAGCCCAGAGAAACTAGAGCCCAGAGAAACTAGAGCCCAGAGAAACTAGAGCCCAGAGAAACTAGAGCCCAGAGAAACTATAACTCAGAGAAACTACTAGAGCCCAGAGAAACTAGAGCCCAGAGAAACTAGAGCCCAGAGAAACTAGAGCCCAGAGAAACTAGAGCCCAGAGAAACTATAACCCAGAGAAACTAGAGCCCAGAGAAACTAGAGCCCAGAGAAACTAGAGCCCAGAGAAACTAGAGCCCAGAGAAACTACTAGCCCAGAGCTCAGAGAAACTAGAGCCCAGAGAAACTACTAGAGCCCAGAGAAACTAGAGCCCAGAGAAACTATAACCCAGAGAAACTAGAGCCCAGAGAAACTAGTCAGAACAGACTACTCAGAGCAGACTATACAGAGCAGACTACTCAGAGCAGACTACTCAGAGCAGGATTACTCAGAGCAGGACTACTCAGAGCAGGACTACTCAGAGCAGGACTACTCAGAGCAGACTACTCAGAGCAGACTACTCAGAGCAGACTACTCAGAGCAGACTACTCAGAACAGACTACTCAGAGCAGACTACTCAGAGCAGACTATACAGAGCAGGACTACTCAGAGCAGGACTACTCAGAGCAGACTACTCAGAGCAGACTACTCAGAGCAGGACTACTCAGAGCAGACTACTCAGAACAGACTACTCAGAGCAGACTACTCTCTGCATAACACAGTGAAATAAAACAAGCAGGTCTAATGAACATCAGTATGTATACCTGCAGCTTCTCTCCCTCTCTTCCTCTCCTCTCTCCCTCTCCTCCTCTCCTCTCTCTCTCTCTCTCTCTCTCTCTCTCTCTCTCTCTCTCTCTCTCCCTCTCCTCCTCTCCCCTCCTCCTCTCCTCTCTCTCTCTCTCTCCCTCTCCCTCTCCTCCTCTCCTCTCTCTCTGTCTTTCTGTGACAGGCCAATTTCATGGTGTGTGTTGCTTATTTTCTCAAGATGTTTGACTCCTTATTGTACAATTCAAATTTGATTCGGGGCAAAACGATGCTAAATGCCGTTGTCCGCGGTTAAGCCGGAGCTGGTGGTTTGAGGGATAAGAGAGGAGGAGGATAGAGGGATGGGTGATTCTACATGGGTACTGCCACTGAATGGTTTTGAATGGATAGAGAGAGAAGGAGGATAGAGGGATGGGTGTTGGGTGATTCTACATGAGTACTGCTACTGAATGGTTTCCGGGGGATAAGAGAGAGAAGGAGGATAGAGGGATGGGTGCTGGGTGATTCTACATGAGTACTGCTACTGAATGGTTTCTGAGGGATAAGAGAGAGAAGGAGGATAGAGGGATGGGTGCTGGGTGATTCTACATGAGTACTGCTACTGAATGGTTTTGAATGGATAAGAGAGAGAAGGAGGATAGAGGGATGGGTGTTGGGTGATTCTACATGAGTACTGCTACTGAATGGTTTTGAATGGATAACATCTGATGCATTCAATCACCTAGTTTACCTCCCAAATGGCTCCCTATTCCCTATATAGTGCACTACTTTAGACCAGAGCCCTATAGAACCCTATTCCCTATGTAGTACAACTTTAGACCAGGACCCTATAGAACCCTATTCCCTATATAGTGCACTACTTTAGACCAGGGCCCTATAGAACCCTATTCCCTATATAGTGCACTACTTTAGACCAGAGCCCTATAGAACCCTATTCCCTATGTTTGGCCCTGTCCGGCGTGTCCTCGGATGGGGCCACAGTGTCTCCTGAGCCCTCCTGTCTCAGCCTCCAGTATTTATGCTGCAGTAGTTTATGTGTCGGGGGGCTAGGGTCAGTTTGTTATGTCTGGAGTACTTCTCCTGTCCTATTCGGTGTCCTGTGTGAATCTTAGTGTGCATTCTCTAATTCTCTCCTTATCTCTTTCTTTCTCTCTCTCGGAGGACCTGAGCCCTAGGACCATGCCCCAGGACTACCTGACATGATGACTCCTTGCTGTCCCCAGGCCACCTGGCCATGCTGCTGCTCCAGTTTCAACTGTTCTGCCTTACTATTATTCGACCATGCTGGTCATTTATGAACATTCGAACATCTTGGCCATGTTCTGTTATAATCTCCACCCGGCACAGCCAGAAGAGGACTGGCCACCCCACATATGCTCTCTCTAATTCTCTCTTTCTTTCTCTCTCTCGGAGGACCTGAGCCCCAGGACCGTGCCCCAGGACGACCTGACATGATGGCTCCTTGCTGTCCCCAGTCCACCTGACTGTGCTGCTGCTCCAGTTTCAACTGTTCTGCCTTATTATTATTCGACCATGCTGGTCATTTATGAACATCTTGGCCATGTTCTGTTATAATCTCCACCCGGCACAGCCAGAAGAGGACTGGCCACCCCACATAGCCTGGTTCCTCTCTAGGTTTCTTCCTAGGTTTTGGCCTTTCTAGGGAGTTTTCCTAGACACCGTGCTTCTACACCTGCATTGCTTGCTGTTTGGGGTTTTAGGCTGAGGGTTTCTGTACAGCACTTTGAGATATCAGCTGATGTACGAAGGGCTATAGAAATACATTTGATTTGATATATAGTAAACTACTTTAGACCAGAGCCCTATGGAACCCTATTCCCTATATTGTGCACTACTTTAGACCAGTACCCTATAGAACCCTATTCCCTATATAGTGCACTACTTTAGACCAGAGCCCTATAGAACCCTATTCCCTATGTAGTGCACTACTTTAGACCAGAGCCCTATACAGTGCCATTTCGGATGCTGCCCTGGAATGGAATTGCAGGTGGGAGGAGGCCTTGCTAACATACTGATTGGTGTAGCTACTTTGCATAATGATATGCTAAGGGAGAACGGGTTAGCGTCTTTACATAATGATATGCTAAGGGAGAACGGGTTAGCGTCTTTACATAATGATATGCTAAGGGAGAACGGGTGAGCGTCTTTACATAATGATATGCTAAGGAGAACGGGTTAGCGTCTTTACATAACGATATGCTAAGGGAGAACGGGTTAGCGTCTTTACATAATGATATGCTAAGGGGGAACGGGTTAGTGTCTTTACATAATGATATGCTAAGGGGAACGGGTTAGCGTCTTTACATAATGGTATGCTAAGGGAGAATGGGTTAGCGTCTTTACATTATGATATGCTAAGGGAGAACGGGTTAGCGTCTTTACATAATGATATGCTAAGGGAGAACGGGTTAGCGTCTTTACATAATGATATGCTAAGGGAGAACGGGTTAGCGTCTTTACATAATGATATGCTAAGGGAGAACGGGTTAGCGTCTTTACATAATGATATGCTAAGGGAGAACGGGTTAGCGTCTTTACATAATGATATGCTAAGGGAGAACGGGTTAGCGTCTTTACATAATGATATGCTAAGGGGGAACGGGTTAGCGTCTTTACATAATGATATGCTAAGGGAGAACGGGTTAGCGTCTTTACATAATGATATGCTAAGGGAGAACGGGTTAGCGTCTTTACATAATGATATGCTAAGGGAGAACGGGTTAGCGTCTTTACATAATGATATGCTAAGGGAGAACGCTATACAGTGCCTTGCGAAAGTATTCGGCCCCCTTGAACTTTGCGACCTTTTGCCACATTTCAGGCTTCAAACAAAGATATAAAACTGTATTTTTTTGTGAAGAATCAACAACAAGTGGGACACAATCATGAAGTGGAACAACATTTATTGGATACTTCAAACTTTTTTAACAAATCAAAAACTGAAAAATTGGGTGTGCAAAATTATTCAGCCCCCTTAAGTTAATACTTTGTAGCGCCACCTTTTGCTGCGATTACAGCTGTAAGTCGCTTGGGGTATGTCTCTATCAGGTTTGGCACTGTATCTACTTTACATAATGATACACTAATGTTGAATGGTGTAGCTACTTCATACAGTGATATGCTCAGGATAAACAGTGTATCTACTCTACATAATGATACACTAATGTTGAATGGTGTAGCTACTTCATACAGTGATATGCTCAGGATAAACAGTGTATCTACTCTACATAATGATATGTTTGTGGTTGTCTGCTGTGGAACTGAAGGGAAGTGCTGATTGGCCCGTTGCCAATTAGACTCATGATGCGTTGTGTCTCTATCAGGTTTGGCACTGTATCTACTTTACATAAGGATACACTAATGTTGAATGGTGTAGCTACTTCATACAGTGATATGCTCAGGATAAACAGTGTATCTACTCTACATAATGATACACTAATGTTGAATGGTGTAGCTACTTCATACAGTGATATGCTCAGGATAAACAGTGTATCTACTCTACATAATGATATGTTTGTGGTTGTCTGCTGTGGAACTGAAGGGAAGTGCTGATTGGCCCGTTGCCAATTAGACTCATGATGCGTTGTGTTCCGTCGGCCATTTTGTCTCTATATTCAAGGCACACGAACAACCGGTGTTTGTACACAAGTATGCCAAACAGGAAATGTTATTTGTAACCTTTTGTCTTGAACTGTAAACCCAAACTTCTTCTTTTACAACAAATTAAAGAATAACCTTAAAAAAAGGCAACAAAATAAACACATACGAGCATTGAGTCATTGGTAGGAGGAATGTAAATATAAGCCTTTTCCAACAGCAGACTCTGACTGTTTAACCTAGAATCAGCAATGGAACAGTGGGTGACGCCGGGCCGTGATGCAGGCTGGCCCAAATTAGCCCACGTTAACATTGAACCATGGAGCTGGGCCTCTCCTTGGGCTCACTGGGCCTCTCTCTCTGAGGCTGTTTCTATGCTGATGATACCGGGACTCATTACCACATTCGTCTTGGTTTACGATACATTGGCACTTCTGTCATAACAGAGAATTAGTGTGTGTGTGTGTGTGTGTGTGTGTGTGTGTGTGTGTGTGTGTGTGTGTGTGTTTGTGTCTCTGTGAGTGTGTGACTGAGTCCGTGTGTGTGACTGCGTCTTTGTGTGTGTGTGTGTCTGTGTGATTGTGTCTGTGTGTGTGTGTCTGTGTGTGTCTCTGTGTGTGTGTGATTGGGTGTGTGTGTGTGTGACTGCGTCTTTGTGTGTGTGTGTCTGTGTGTGTCTGTGTGTGTGTGTCTGTGTGTGTGATTGGGTGTGTGTGTGTGACTGCGTCTTTGTGTGTGTGTGTCT
This sequence comes from Oncorhynchus keta, assembly GCF_023373465.1. Lineage (NCBI taxonomy): Eukaryota > Metazoa > Chordata > Actinopteri > Salmoniformes > Salmonidae > Oncorhynchus > Oncorhynchus keta. Next base: position 8,164 of record NW_026281227.1, read on the forward strand.
GTGTGTGTCTGTGTGTGTGTGTCTGTGTGTGTGTGTCTGTGTGTGTGTATCTGTGTGTGTGTGTCTGTGTGTGTGTGTCTGTGTGTGTGTGTCTGTGTGTGTGTGTCTGTGTGTGTGTGTCTGTGTGTGTGTGTCTGTGTGTGTGTGTGTATCTGTGTGTGTGTGTTGTCTCTGTGTGTGTGTATCTGTGTGTGTGTTGTCTGTGTGTGTGTGTATCTGTGTGTGTGTATCTGTGTGTGTGTGTATCTGTGTGTGTGTGTGTGAACTGATCCTCGGCAGCAGAGGAAAACTCTGGGTCTTTCATTTCCTGTGTTAACATCAGTACTTCTACTGAACTGATCCTCGGCAGCAGAGGATAACTCTGGGTCTTCCTAATATAATAATATATGCCATTTAGCTGACGCTTTTATCCAAAGCGACTTACAGTCATGTGTGCATACATTCTACGTATGGGTGGTCCCGGGAATCGAACCCACTACCCTGGCGTTACAAGCGCCATGCTCTACCAACTGAGCCACAGAAGGACCACCGGTCCTCATGAGAGCCAGTTTCATCACAGGGCTTGATGTTTTTTTTTTTTGCGACTGCACTTGAAAAAACTCTTCAAAGTTCTTGAAATGTTCCGTATTGACTGACCTTCATGTCTTAAAGTAATGATGGACTGTTGTATCTCTTTGCTAAGTTGAGGTGTTCTTACCATAATATGGACTTGGTCTTTTACCAAATAGGGCTATCTTCTGTATCCCACCCCTACCTTGTCACAACACAACTGATTGGCTCAAACGAATTACGAATGAAAGACATTCTCAAAATGAACTTTTAACAAGGCACACATGTTGATTCCAGGTGACTACCCCATGAAGCTGGTTGAGAGAATGCCAAGAGTGTGCCAAGCTGTCATCAAGGCAAAAGTCTATATTATAGACATGTTTGACTTCTCTTTGATCCTGCTTTACTGTTATACTCACCCTACGATGTGGTTCATATTATAGACATGATCCTGCTCTACTGTTATATTAACCCTACGATGTGGTTCATATTATAGACATGATCCTGCTCTACTGTTATATTAACCCTACGATGTGGTTCATATTATAGACATGATCCTGCTCTACTGTTATATTAACCCTACGATGTGGTTCATATTATAGACATGATCCTGCTCTACTGTTATATTCACCCTACGATGTGGTTCATATTATAGACATGATCCTGCTCTACTGTTATATTAACCCTACGATGTGGTTCATATTATAGACATGATCCTGCTCTACTGTGATATTAACCCTACGATGTGGTTCATATTATAGACATGATCCTGCTCTACTGTGATATTAACCCTACGATGTGGTTCATATTATAGACATGATCCTACTCTACTGTGATACTCACCCTACGATGTGGTTCATATTATAGACATGATCCTACTCTACTGTGATATTAACCCTACGATGTGGTTCATATTATAGACATGATCCTACTCTACTGTGATATTAACCCTACGATGTGGTTCATATTATAAACATGATCCTGCTCTACTGTGATATTAACCCTACGATGTGGTTCATATTATAGACATGATCCTGCTCTACTGTGATATTAACCCTACGATGTGGTTCATATTATAGACATGATCCTGCTCTACTGTTATATTCACCCTACGATGTGGTTCATATTATAGACATGATCCTACTCTACTGTGATACTCACCCTACGATGTGGTTCATATTATAGACATGATCCTACTCTACTGTGATATTAACCCTACGATGTGGTTCATATTATAGACATGATCCTGCTCTACTGTGATATTAACCCTACGATGTGGTTCATATTATAGACATGATCCTGCTCTACTGTGATATTAACCCTACGATGTGGTTCATATTATAGACATGATCCTGCTCTACTGTTATATTAACCCTACGATGTGGTTCATATTATAGACATGATCCTGCTCTACTGTTATATTAACCCTACGATGTGGTTCATATTATAGACATGATCCTGCTCTACTGTGATATTAACCCTACGATGTGGTTCATATTATAGACATGATCCTGCTCTACTGTGATATTAACCCTACGATGTGGTTCATATTATAGACATGATCCTGCTCTACTGTTATATTAACCCTACGATGTGGTTCATATTATAGACATGATCCTGCTCTACTGTGATATTAACCCTACGATGTGGTTCATATTATAAACATGATCCTACTCTACTGTGATATTAACCCTACGATGTGGTTCATATTATAGACATGATCCTGCTCTACTGTGATATTAACCCTACGATGTGGTTCATATTATAAACATGATCCTGCTCTACTGTGATATTAACCCTACGATGTGGTTCATATTATAGACATGATCCTGCTCTACTGTTATATTAACCCTACGATGTGGTTCATATTATAGACATGATCCTGCTCTACTGTGATATTAACCCTACGATGTGGTTCATATTATAGACATGATCCTGCTCTACTGTTATATTAACCCTACGATGTGGTTCATATTATAGACATGATCCTGCTCTACTGTTATATTAACCCTACGATGTGGTTCATATTATAGACATGATCCTGCTCTACTGTTATATTAACCCTACGATGTGGTTCATATTATAGACATGATCCTGCTCTACTGTTATATTAACCCTACGATGTGGTTCATATTATAGACATGATCCTGCTCTACTGTTATATTCACCCTACGATGTGGTTCATATTATAGACATGATCCTGCTCTACTGTTATACTAACCCTACGATGTGGTTCATATTATAGACATGATCCTGCTCTACTGTGATATTAACCCTACGATGTGGTTCATATTATAGACATGATCCTGCTCTACTGTGATATTAACCCTACGATGTGGTTCATATTATAGACATGATCCTGCTCTACTGTTATATTAACCCTACGATGTGGTTCATATTATAGACATGATCCTGCTCTACTGTGATATTAACCCTACGATGTGGTTCATATTATAGACATGATCCTACTCTACTGTGATATTAACCCTACGATGTGGTTCATATTATAGACATGATCCTGCTCTACTGTTATACTAACCCTACGATGTGGTTCATATTATAAACATGATCCTGCTCTACTGTGATATTAACCCTACGATGTGGTTCATATTATAGACATGATCCTGCTCTACTGTGATATTAACCCTACGATGTGGTTCATATTATAGACATGATCCTGCTCTACTGTGATATTAACCCTACGATGTGGTTCATATTATAGACATGATCCTGCTCTACTGTGATATTAACCCTACGATGTGGTTCATATTATAGACATGATGCTACGATGTGGTTCATATTATAGACATGATCCTGCTCTACTGTGATACTAACCCTATGATTTGGTTCATGAGGTTTCATTCCAATGTATATCTTTCACTTTTGTATTATTTGCTTTTTGACACGAAGAGAGAAGACACTTTTGTACGTTCGGGTAACAGTCAATTCAAAGCTTCTTCAAGATCGGTTTAGATATATATTTTTTTGTAATTCACAACAACACACTGTCATCTCAACAAGATGTGGGGTTTTTTCTCCCGAAAAACAACACACACTCCTATGATTTCAAAAATACTCTTAGGTCTTGATGAAACCAAACACTTCTAAAGATCCATTGACATGACCATAGATGTGAAGTTACACACTGCATTGACACCATTAAAGCAGACTACAAGCACCATTACAAGCAGATGTCACCTTAAAGCAAACATTTGTTTTCTTCTTCGTCTCTAATTGCTTTCCTTGTCGGACACGTCTTCCTTTGGTTCCCCTGTAAATTTATTTGGGCTATTTTAATGAATCAATCAAGAGCTTTAAATACACCAAGGACTGATTTGGGCTGTTTTAATGAATCAATCAAGAGCTTTAAATACACCAAGGACTGATTTGGGCTGTTTTAATTAATCCATCAAGAGCTTTAAATACACCAAGGACTGATTTGGGCTGTTTTAATTAATCCATCAAGAGCTTTAAATACACCAAGGACTGATTTGGGCTGTTTTAATTCATCCATCAAGAGCTTTAAATACACCAAGGACTGATTTGGGCTGTTTTAATTCATCCATCAAGAGCTTTAAATACACCAAGGACTGATTTGGGCTGTTTTAATTCATCCATCAAGAGCTTTAAATACACCAAGGACTGATTTGGGATATTTTAATTCATCCATAAAGTACCACACAGTTATTTCATTTTTTACAATCCACTAACTACTGGATTAGGTCAACATCTACTGTCTCCTGGATTAGGTTACCATCTACTGTCTCCTGGATTAGGTTACCATCTACTGTCTCCTGGATTAGGTTACCATCTACCATCTACTGTCTCCTGGATTAGGTTACCATCTACTGTCTCCTGGATTAGGTTACCATCTACTGTCTCCTGGATTAGGTTAACATCTACTGTCTCATAGATTAGGTTAACATCTACTGTCTCCTGGATTAGGTTACCATCTACTGTCTCCTGGATTAGGTTACCATCTACTGTCTCCTGGAGTAGGTTAACATCTACTGTCTCCTGGATGAGGTCAACATCTACTGTCTCCTGGAGTAGGTTAACATCTACTGTCTCCTGGATTAGGTTAACATCTACTTTCTCCTGGATTAGGTTAACATCTACTGTCTCCTGGATTAGGTTAACATCTACTGTATCCAGGATTAGGTTACCATCTAATGTCGTCTGGATTAGGTTAACATCTACTGTCTCCTGGATTAAGTTAACATCTCCTGTCATCTGGATGAGGTTACCATCTACTGTCTCCTGTATTAGGTTAACATTTACTGTCTCCTGGAGTAGGTTAACATCTACTGTCTCCTGGATTAGGTTAACATCTACTGTCTCCTGGATTAGGTTACCATCTACTGTCTCCTGGATTAGGTTACCATCTACTGTCTCCTGGATTAGGTTAACATCTACTGTCTCCTGGATTAGGTTAACATCTACTGTCTCCTGTCCTTTGGGCTGTGTTGTTGGAGTAGGTTAACATCTACTGTCTCCTGGATGAGGTTAACATCTACTGTCTCCTGTCCTTTGGGCTGTGTTGTTGGAGTAGGTTAACATCTACTGTCTCCTGGATGAGGTTAACATCTACTGTCTCCTGTCCTTTGGGCTGTGTTGTTGGAGTAGGTTAACATCTACTGTCTCCTGGATGAGGTTAACATCTACTGTCTCCTGTCCTTTGGGCTGTGTTGTTGGAGTAGGTTAACATCTACTGTCTCCTGGATGAGGTTAACATCTACTGTCTCCTGTCCTTTGGGCTGTGTTGTTGGAGTAGGTTAACATCTACTGTCTCCTGGATGAGGTTAACATCTACTGTCTCCGGTCCTTTGGGCTGTGTTGTTGGAGTAGGTTAACATCTACTGTCTCCTGGATGAGGTTAACATCTACTGTCTCCTGTCCTTTGGGCTGTGTTGTTGAGTAGGTTAACATCTACTGTCTCCTGGATGAGGTTAACATCTACTGTCTCCGGTCCTTTGGGCTGTGTTGTTGGAGTGGGTTACCATCTACTGTCTCCGGTCCTTTGGGCTGTGTTGTTGGAGTGGGTTACCATCTACTGTCTCCTGTCCTTTGGGCTGTGTTGTTGGAGTGGGTTACCATCTACTGTCTCCGGTCCTTTGGGCTGTGTTGTTGGAGTGGGTTAACATCTACTGTCTCCGGTCCTTTGGGCTGTGTTGTTGGAGTGGGTTAACATCTACTGTCTCCGGTCCTTTGGGCTGTGTTGTTGGAGTGGGTTAACATCTACTGTTCCGGTCCTTTGGGCTGTGTTGTTGGAGTGGGTTAACATCTACTGTCTCCGGTCCTTTGGGCTGTGTTGTTGGAGTGGGTTAACATCTACTGTTCCGGTCCTTTGGGCTGTGTTGTTGGAGTGGGTTAACATCTACTGTCTCCGGTCCTTTGGGCTGTGTTGTTGGAGTGGGTTACCATGTACTGTTCCGGTCCTTTGGGCTGTGTTGTTGGAGTGGGTTAACATCTACTGTCTCCGGTCCTTTGGGCTGTGTTGTTGCAGTGGGTTTCATTCCTATTGGAAATTAATCAAACTGAATTGGTATCCTGAATATGAATTAGGTGAATAATTGAGGATGACTTGTGTCTTACACTGGAAAATGTACCTTCTGTTCAGCTACGATGTCTAACGACCTAGATAAATTAATCACAATTACTTCTTTACATTGAGTCATTTTGCTGACTCTCTTATCCAGAGCGGTTTACAGTAGAGAGTCATTGAGCAGACGCTCTTATCCAGAGCGGTTTACAGTAGAGAGTCATTGAGCAGACGCTCTTATCCAGAGCGGTTTACAGTAGAGAGTCATTTTGCTGACTCTCTTATCCAGAGCGGTTTACAGTAGAGAGTCATTTTGCTGACTCTCTTATCCAGAGCGGTTTACAGTAGAGAGTCATTGAGCATGTGGACACCCCTTCATCACTATATATACAGGACACCCCTTCATCCACAGCAGTGTGTTGTCAACATAGAGACAGACACAGTCAATTTTACAGTAGTCTGCTATAGGACCACATAGAGACAGACAATGACAGTGTTATAGGACTCTTGAAGGGTTGAATCCTATTTCTATAGTATCTTAGGCCCACGTAAAGCTAGCGTGTCGAAAGGAGAATCAGGCAGGGGGGGGGGGGGTAGGGGGAGACGGGATGAAAAGGCGTTGTCAGTGAGATGAGAGAGAAGCTTTATCAGTCTGATCAGTCATCCGACGGCCTCCAATCTCCTGACGGAGCAGGTAGCACCAGAGGGGAAACCATGTGTATCACACACCTCATGAAGATCGATGGCCGTCTCTGCCCGGCATGGAGACGTAGGGTTTCCTCCCGAACTGCATTCTATTCCCTAGACAGTACGGTACTTGTGACCAGATGCCCACAGTGCCGACAGGGTGCAACGTGGGACAAAGCCTGTAAGACGACAGAGGAGCGGGAAGAAGAGGAGTAACAGTGAAGAGAAGGAGAAGGCAGCATCTAAAATGGTGGACAGAAACGTGAGGGCAGCATCTAAAATGGTGGACAGAAAAGTGAAGAGAAGGAGGAGGTAGCATCTAAAATGGTGGATAGAAAGGTGAAGAGAAGGAGGAGGCAGCATCTAAAATGGTGGATAGAAACGTGAAGAGAAGGAGGAGGCAGCATCTAAAATGGTGGATAGAAAGGTGAAGAGAAGGAGGAGGCAGCATCTAAAATGGTGGATAGAAAGGTGAAGAGAAGGAGGAGGCAGCATCTAAAATGGTGGATAGAAAGGTGAAGAGAAGGAGGAGGCAGCATCTAAAATGGTGGATAGAAAGGTGAAGAGAAGGAGGAGGCAGCATCTAAAATGGTGGATAGAAAGGTGAAGAGAAGCAGGAGGCAGCATCTAAAATGGTGGATAGAAAGGTGAAGAGAAGGAGGAGGCAGCATCTAAAATGGTGGATAGAAACGTGAAGAGAAGGAGGAGGCAGCATCTAAAATGGTGGACAGAAACGTGAAGAGAAGGAGGAGGCAGCATCTAAAATGGTGGACAGAAACGTGAAGAGAAGGAGGAGGCAGCATCTAAAATGGTGGATAGAAAGGTGAAGAGAAGGAGGAGGCAGCATCTAAAATGGTGGACAGAAACGTGAGGGCAGCATCTAAAATGGTGGACAGAAAAGTGAAGAGAAGGAGGAGGTAGCATCTAAAATGGTGGACAGAAAAGTGAAGAGAAGGAGGAGGCAGCATCTAAAATGGTGGACAGAAACGTGAGGGCAGCATCTAAAATGGTGGACAGAAACGTGAAGAGAAGGAGAAGGCAGCATCTAAAATGGTGGATAGAAAGGTGAAGAGAAGGAGGAGGCAGCATCTAAAATGGTGGATAGAAAGGTGAAGAGAAGGAGGAGGCAGCATCTAAAATGGTGGACAGAAAAGTGAAGAGAAGGAGGAGGCAGCATCTAAAAATGGTGGACAGAAAAGTGAGAGAAAACGGTTGTTATGCCGTAGAGGAAGAGAGAGGAAGAAGTAGGAGGGAAAACATGCCATCCATATAGACGCCTTCTCATGAGACGGAGAGAGGTGGTTTATTGTAGAAAAAACATTAACAACAGGGATTTCTATAGTCTGTTGGTTAGGAGTTTAAAACTTGTTGGTTAGGAGTCTATAGTCTGTTGGTTAGGAGTCTATAGTCTGTTGGTTAGAGTCTATAGTCTGTTGGTTAGGGGTCTATATTCTGTTGGTTAGGAGTCTATAGTCTGTTGGTTAGGAGTCTATAGTCTGTTGGTCATATAGACTCCTAACCAACAGACTATAGACTCCTAACCAACAGACTATAGACTCCTAACCAACAGACTATAGACTCCGAACCAACAGACTATAGACTCCGAACCAACAGACTATAGACTCCTAACCAACAGACTATAGACTCCTAACCAACAGACTATAGACCCCTAACCAACAGACTATAGACCCCTAACCAACAGACTATAGACTCCTAACCAACAGACTATATACTCCTAACCAACAGACTATAGACTCCTAACCAACAGACTATAGACTCCGAACCAACAGACTATAGACTCCGAACCAACAGACTATAGACTCCTAACCAACAGACTATAGACTCCTAACCAACAGACTATAGACCCCTAACCAACAGACTATAGACCCCTAACCAACAGACTATAGACTCCTAACCAACTGACTATAGACTCCTAACCAACAGACTATAGACTCCTAACCAACAGACTATAGACTCATGACCAACAGACTATAGACTCCTAACCAACAGACTATGGACCCCTAACCAACAGACTATAGACTCCTAACCAACAGACTATAGACTCCTAACCAACAGACTATAGACTCCTAACCAACAGACTATAGACTCCTAACCAACAGACTATAGACTCCTGACCAACAGACTATAGACTCCTAACCAACAGACTATAGACTCTATCCTAACCAACAGACTATAGACTCCTGACCAACAGACTATAGACTCCTAACCAACAGACTATAGACTCCTAACCAACAGACTATAGACTCCTAACCAACAGACTATAGACTCCTAACCAACAGACTATAGACCCCTAACCAACAGACTATAGACTCCTAACCAACAGACTATAGACTCCAACAGACTATAGACTCCTAACCAACAGACTATAGACTCCTAACCAACAGACTATAGACTCCTAACCAACAGACTATAGACTCCTAACCAACAGACTATAGACTCCTAACCAACAGACTATAGACTCCTAACCAACAGACTATAGACTCCTGACCAACAGACTATAGACTCCTAACCAACAGACTATAGACTCCTAACCAACTGACTATAGACTCCTAACCAACAGACTATAGACTCCTAACCAACAGACTATAGACTCATGACCAACAGACTATAGACTCCTAACCAACAGACTATGGACCCCTAACCAACAGACTATAGACTCCTAACCAACAGACTATAGACTCCTAACCAACAGACTATAGACTCCTAACCAACAGACTATAGACTCCTAACCAACAGACTATAGACTCCTGACCAACAGACTATAGACTCCTAACCAACAGACTATAGACTCCTAACCAACAGACTATAGACTCCTGACCAACAGACTATAGACTCCTAACCAACAGACTATAGACTCCTAACCAACAGACTATAGACTCCTAACCAACAGACTATAGACTCCTAACCAACAGACTATAGACCCCTAACCAACAGACTATAGACTCCTAACCAACAGACTATAGACTCCAACAGACTATAGACTCCTAACCAACAGACTATAGACTCCTAACCAACAGACTATAGACTCCTAACCAACAGACTATAGACTCCTAACCAACAGACTATAGACTCCTAACCAACAGACTATAGACTCCTAACCAACAGACTATAGACTCCTGACCAACAGACTATAGACTCCTAACCAACAGACTATAGACTCCTAACCAACAGACTATAGACTCCTGACCAACAGAGTATAGACTCCTAACCAACAGACTATAGACTCCTAACCAACAGACTATAGACTCCTAACCAACAGACTATAGACTCCAACAGACTATAGACTCCTAACCAACAGACTATAGACTCCTAACCAACAGACTATAGACTCCTAACCAACAGACTATGGACCCCTAACCAACAGACTATAGACTCCTGACCAACAGACTATAGACTCCTAACCAACAGACTATAGACTCCTAACCAACAGACTATAGACTCCTGACCAACAGACTATAGACTCCTAACCAACAGACTATAGACTCCTAACCAACAGACTATAGACTCCTAACCAACAGACTATAGACTCCTAACCAACAGACTATAGACCCCTAACCAACAGACTATAGATTCCTAACCAACAGACTATAGACTCCAACAGACTATAGACTCCTAACCAACAGACTATAGACTCCTAACCAACAGACTATAGACTCCTAACCAACAGACTATAGACTCCTGACCAACAGACTATAGACTCCTGACCAACAGACTATAGACTCCTAACCAACAGACTATAGACTCCTAACCAACAGACTATGGACACCTAACCAACAGACTATAGACTCCTAACCAACAGACTATAGACTCCTAACCAACAGACTATAGACTCCTGACCAACAGACTATAGACTCCTAACCAACAGACTATAGACTCCTAACCAACAGACTATAGACTCCTAACCAACAGACTATAGACTCCTAACCAACAGACTATAGACTCCAACAGACTATAGACTCCTAACCAACAGACTATAGACTCCTAACCAACAGACTATAGATTCCTAACCAACAGACTATAGACTCCTAACCAACAGACTATAGACTCCTAACCAACAGACTATATACCCCTAACCAACAGACTATAGACTCCTAACCAACAGACTATAGACCCCTAACCAACAGACTATAGACTCCTAACCAACAGGATCAGACTGTGGATCAGATTGTGGATCAGACTGTGGATCAGACTGTGGACCAGACTGTGGATAAGACTGTGGATCAGACTGTGGACCAGACTGTGGATCAGACTGTGGATCAGACTGTGGATCAGACTGTGGATTAGACTGTGGATCAGACTGTGGATCAGACTGTGGATCAGACTGTGGATCAGACTGTGGATCAGACTGTGGATCAAACTGTGGATTAGACTGTGGACCAGACTGTGGATCAGATTGTGGATCAGACTGTGGATCAGACTGTGGATCAGACTGTGGATCAGATTGTGGATCAGACTGTGGATCAGATTGTGGATCCGACTGTGGATCCGACTGTGGATCAGACTGTGGATCAGACTGTGGATCAGACTGTGGATCAGACTGTGGATCAGACTGTGGATTAGACTGTGGACCAGACTGTGGATCAGATTGTGGATCAGACTGTGGATCAGACTGTGGATCAGATTGTGGATCAGACTGTGGATCAGATTGTGGATCAGACTGTGGATCAGACTGTGGATCAGACTGTGGATCAGATTGTGGATCAGACTGTGGATCAGACTGTGGATCAGACTGGATCAGACTGTGGATCAGACTGTGGATCAGACTGTGGATTAGACTGTGGATCAGACTGTGGATCAGACTGTGGACCAGACTGTGGACCAGACTGTGGATCAAACTGTGGATCAGATTGTGGATCAGACTGTGGATCAGACTGTGGATCAGACTGTGGATCAGACTGTGGATTAGACTGTGGATCAGACTGTGGATCAGACTGTGGATATTATTGTGTATGCATTTGAAATTATTTATACTTTTGGATGGATGAGGCAGTACAGATAGAGATAGAGTATGGATGGATGGATTAGGCAGTACAGATAGAGATAGAGTATGGATGGATGGATTAGGCAGTACAGATAGAGATAGAGGATGGATGGATGGATGAGGCAGTACAGATAGAGATAGAGTATGGATGGATGGATTAGGCAGTACAGATAGAGATAGAGTATGGATGGATGGATGAGGCAGTACAGATAGAGATAGAGTATGGATGGATGGATGAGGCAGTGCAGATAGAGATAGAGGATGGATGGATGGATGGATGAGGCAGTACAGATAGAGATAGAGTATGGATGGATGGATGAGGCAGTACAGATAGAGATAGAGCATGGATGGATGGATGAGGCAGTACAGATAGAGATAGAGTATGGATGGATGGATGAGGCAGTACAGATAGAGATAGAGGATGGATGAGGCAGTACATGTAACTGATAGATAGAGATAGAGGATGGATGAGGCAGTACATGTAACTGATAGATAGAGATAGAGGATGGATGAGGCAGTACATGTAACTGATAGATAGAGATAGAGGATGGATGAGGCAGTACGTGTAACTGACAAATAGAGATAGAAGATGGATGAGGCAGTACGTGTAACTGACAAATAGAGATAGAAGATGGATGAGGCAGTACATGTACCTGATAGATAGAGATAGAGTATGGAAGGATGGATGAGGCAGTACATGTAACTGATAGATAGAGATAGAGGATGGACGAGGCAGTACATGTACCTGACAGATAGAGATACAGGATGGATGAGGCAGTACATGTACCTGACAGATAGAGATAGAGGATGGATGAATGCAGTACATGTACCTGACAGATAGAGATAGAGGATGGACGAGGCAGTACATGTACCTGACAGATAGAGATAGAGGATGGACGAGGCAGTACATGTACCTGACAGATAGAGATAGAGGATGGATGAATGCAGTACATGTACCTGACAGATAGAGATAGAGGATGGACGAGGCAGTACATGTACCTGACAGATAGAGATAGAGGATGGACGAGGCAGTACATGTACCTGACAGATAGAGATACAGGATGGATGAGGCAGTACATGTACCTGACAGATAGAGATAGAGGATGGATGATGCAGTACAGATAGAGATAGAGGATGGATGAGGCAGTACATGTAACTGATAGATAGAGATAGAGGATGGATGAGGCAGTACATGTACCTGACAGATAGAGCTGGAGGATGGATGAGGCAGTACATGTAACTGATAGATAGAGATAGAGGATGGATGAGGCAGTACATGTAACTGACAGATAGAGATAGAGGATGGATGAATGCAGTACATGTACCTGACAGATAGAGATAGAGGATGGACGAGGCAGTACATGTACCTGACAGATAGAGATACAGGATGGATGAGGCAGTACATGTACCTGACATATAGAGATAGAGGATGGATGAGGCAGTACATGTACCTGACAGATAGAGATAGAGGATGGATGAGGCAGTACATGTACCTGACAGATAGAGATAGAGGATGGATGAGGCAGTACATGTACCTGACAGATAGAGATAGAGGATGGATGAGGCAGTACATGTAACTGATAGATAGAGATAGAGGATGGATGAGGCAGTACATGTAACTGACAGATAGAGATAGAGGATGGATGAGGCAGTACATGTAACTGACAGATAGAGGATGGATGAGGCAGTACATGTACCTGACAGATAGAGATAGAGGATGGATGAGGCAGTACATGTAACTGACAGATAGAGGATGGATGAGGCAGTACATTTACCTGACAGATAGAGATAGAGGATGGATGAGGCAGTACATGTACCTGACAGATAGAGATAGAGGATGGATGGATGAGGCAGTACATGTACCTGACAGATAGAGATAGAGGATGGATGAATGCCTTGTGACAATACATCACAAGCAATTGCTGCTTAATTAATAGTAGAACAAACGGTTTAACAAATTAAAACCTTTTTTTAACATTATATGAGAACACGATCAACAAACTGTTCATTACACGTTTGGGGTGAAATAACAGCTACCTCTCAGTCTCTCAATCTTATGATATTTTCTCCTTTATTTTCCTCATCTGCAGAATGCCCTGAATGTGTTTAAATATTACATGCAATCCCTTTTGGGGGTTTTAAATAATTAAAAGGGCTGGAGCTATGGATTTAGATGAGATGTTTTCAGTCTATGGGAAAGGGAGTGAGGCTCTGCCCTGCAGAGAGGATATCATGTCAGAACAAAGATGCAACCTTTAGTGAAACAATCAACTATTGACATCGATCTGGTCAGAAATAATAATGTATACAAATATATTTAATAATACATTTTACTGTGTCCCAAATGGAACCATTTTCCATATATAATGCAATACTTTAGACCAGAGCCCTAAAGAACCACAAACCCTATATAGTGCACTGCTTTAGACCAGGGCCCTATAGAACCCTATTCCCTATATAGTGCACTACTTTAGACCAGGGCCCTATAGAACCCTATTCCCTATATAGTGCACTACTTTAGACCAGGGCCCTATAGAACCCTATTCCCTATATAGTGCACTACTTTAGACCAGGGCCCTATAGAACCCTATTCCCTATATAGTGCACTACTTTAGACCAGAGCCCTATAGAACCACATTCCCTATATAGTGCACTACTTGACCAGGACCCAAAGGGAATAGAATATATGTAGGGAGTAAAGTGCCATTTAGGATTTCACTCTGTAGCCCTACAGCCATAGCTACAGAACTAGCCTGTGTGTATGTGTGTATGTATGTGTGTATGTGTATGTGTGTATGTATGTGTGTGTGTGTGTGTGTGTGTGTGTGTGTGTGTGTGTGTGTGTGTGTGTGTGTGTGTGTGTGTGTGTGTGTGTGTGTGTGTGTGTGTATATGTGTGTGTATGTGTGTGCGTGTGTGTGCGTGCGTGAGCTACCTTGCCTCGTTCTAGTCAAGGCATCGAGCCACTCTGCATCAACGAGAGCAGAAATTATTCGTGTCGACACGTAGGCCTGAGGCTTGTGTGTGTGTGTGTGTATATATGTGTGTGTGTGTGTGTGTGTGTGTGTGTGTGTGTGTGTGTGTGTGTGTGTGTGTGTGTGTGTGTGTGTGTGTGTGTGTGTGTGTGTGTGTGTGTGTGTGTGTGTTGACACGTAGGCCTGAGGCTTGTCTTTCTCTGGCCTGTTTGACTGACAGTCCAAACCGCTCTGTACTTCCTCGTTGTATTCGTACTGAGGTACTGTTGCTCCTCGGCTTCCTGCTGCTTTTTACTCTGAATAACTATTTAATAAAACTCTGTTTTTAACAAGTTTTACCAAAATCTTAGTTTTGTCCTCGCACACAACTTTTTTTTTTTAAATCCACTTTTTCGCCCCGGACTCTTTATCTGGACTGTAGATCTGCAGGGCCTCCTCCGACCCGAAAAAAAGGCAAAGTAACGTTATTAATTCTAATTACAGTCGCTGTACTCTTCATATACAGGAGAACCATCGCCTTATCGTGAAAATAGCCAAGTTGCAAAAAGCTCGGCTTCAGACGCAATCGTGACGTAATATAAGTGTAGCAAAGGATGAAACTCTCTGTGACCCCC
>NW_026281228.1:0-2523 GCF_023373465.1 Oncorhynchus keta
TAGCCATAGATATGGACAGTTATAGCCATAGATATGGACAGTTATAGTCATAGATATGGGCAGTTATAGCCATGGATATGGGCAGTTATGGACCATAGTTATAGCCATGAATATGGACAGTTATAGCCATAGATATGGACAGTTATAGCCATAGATATGGACAGTTATAACCATAGATATGGACAGTTATAGCCATAGATATGGACAGTTATAGCCATAGATATGGACAGTTATAGTCCATAGATATGGGCAGTTATAGCCATAGATATGGACAGTTATAACCATAGATATGGGCAGTTATAGCCATAGATATGGACAGTTATAGCCATAGATATGGACAGTTATAGCCATAGATATGGACAGTTATAGCCATAGATATGGACAGTTATAGCCATAGATATGGACAGTTATAGCCATAGATATGGACAGTTATAGCCATAGATATGGACAGTTATAGCCATAGATATGGACAGTTATAGCCATAGATATGGACAGTTGTAGCCATAGATATGGACAGTTGTAGCTATAGATATGGACAGTTATAGCCATAGATATGGGCAGTTGTAGCCATAGATATGGACAGTTGTAGCCATAGATATGGACAGTTATAGCCATAGATATGGACAGTTATAGCCATAGATATGGACAGTTATAGCCATAGATATGGGCAGTTATAGCCATAGATATGGACAGTTATAGCCATAGATATGGGCAGTTATAGCCATAGATATGGACAGTTATAGCCATAGATATGGACAGTTATAGCCATAGATATGGACAGTTATAGCCATAGATATGGACAGTTATAGCCATAGATATGGACAGTTATAGCCATAGATATGGACAGTTATAGCCATAGATATGGACAGTTATAGCCATAGATATGGACAGTTATAGCCATAGATATGGACAGTTATAGCCATAGATATGGACAGTTATAGCCATAGATATGGACAGTTATAGACTATAGATATGGACAGTTATAGCCATAGATATGGACAGTTATAGCCATAGATATGGACAGTTATAGCCATAGATATGGACAGTTATAGCCATAGATATGGACAGTTATAGCCATAGATATGGACAGTTATAGCCATAGATATGGACAGTTATAGCCATAGATATGGACAGTTATAGCCATAGATATGGACAGTTATAGCCATAGATATGGACAGTTATAGCCATAGATATGGACAGTTATAGCCATAGATATGGACAGTTATAGCCATAGATATGGACAGTTATAGCCATAGATATGGACAGTTATAGCCATAGATATGGACAGTTATAGCCATAGATATGGACAGTTATAGCCATAGATATGGACAGTTATAGCCATAGATATGGACAGTTATAGCCATAGATATGGACAGTTATAGCCATAGATATGGACAGTTATAGCCATAGATATGGACAGTTATAGCCATAGATATGGACAGTTATAGCCATAGATATGGACAGTTATAGCCATAGATATGGACAGTTATAGCCATAGATATGGGCAGTTATAGCCATAGATATGGACAGTTATAGCCATAGATATGGACAGTTATAGCCATAGATATGGACAGTTATAGCCATAGATATGGACAGTTATAGCCATAGATATGGACAGTTATAGCCATAGATATGGACAGTTATAGCCATAGATATGGACAGTTATAGCCATAGATATGGACAGTTATAGCCATAGATATGGGCAGTTATAGCCATAGATATGGACAGTTATATCCATAGATATGGACAGTTATAGCCATAGATATGGACAGTTATAGCCATAGATATGGACAGTTATAGCCATAGATATGGACAGTTATAGCCATAGATATGGACAGTTATAGCCATAGATATGGACAGTTATAGCCATAGATATGGACAGTTATAGCCATAGATATGGACAGTTATAGCCATAGATATGGGCAGTTATAGCCATAGATATGGACAGTTATAGCCATAGATATGGACAGTTATAGCCATAGATATGGACAGTTATAGCCATAGATATGGACAGTTATAGCCATAGATATGGACAGTTATAGCCATAGATATGGACAGTTATAGCCATAGATATGGACAGTTATAGCCATAGATATGGACAGTTATAGCCATAGATATGGACAGTTATAGCCATAGATATGGACAGTTATAGCCATAGATATGGACAGTTATAGCCATAGATATGGACAGTTATAGCCATAGATATGGACAGTTATAGCCATAGATATGGACAGTTATAGCCATAGATATGGACAGTTATAGCCATAGATATGGACAGTTATAACATAGATATGGACAGTTATAGCCATAGATATGGACAGTTATAGCCATAGATATGGACAGTTATAGCCATAGATATGGACAGTTATAGCCATAGATATAGCCATAGATATGGGCAGTTATAGCCATAGACATGGACAGTTATATAGCCATAGATATGGACAGTTATAGCCATAGATATGGACAGTTATAGCCATAGATATGGACAGTTGTAGCCATAGATATGGGCAGTTATAGCCATAG